>NW_027070354.1:18567-204131 GCF_002906115.3 Quercus suber
AAAAAAAAAATCAAAAGAAAAAGAAAAGGCAAAAAGAATCAAAAAGCTTTTAAAATGATTGCAAGCATGTTTTCTGATAGATGTGGGAGTTATAAGATATAACTCTTTAGATGATAGTCACTTTCAAACTAATGTGATTGATAATGTAGAAAATTTGAGTAAATTCTATCTACATATCACCTATTTTGTGTTTTATACACTTACTAGTTGCACACACTACAGGCAAATCGATGCTAAATTTTGTACATAAGATTGCGTACGTTGTCTAGTCTGGCCATCTTTAATTGCATGAGAAGTGATGTTTAATACACTTTTCTTGATTTGGGTGGAATTTGAAGAAAAATGGTTTAGAAGTTGTAAATCAAGTGATTTTTACTTCTTGTTTGTGTTTAAGTTTGAGAACTTGAGTGCAAAATGTTTTTGAAACCTTCTGGATGTTTTCATGTGCATTTCATGTCAGAAAAACTACTCTTGAATCGGTTTTTTGCAAAATTTCTAGATTTTTTTCCAAAATTGAAAATTTTTTCACTAGTTTGATCAATCAAAGTTAATCCTCGACTAATAGAAGAAGCCCAATTTTTAGGCCAAAACTCTCTACCCAGTTCGATTAAGGCTTGATCTTTCAAAATTTTCCAAAAATATCTTTCAATCAATGCTCGATTCCTCTCAACTAATCAAAACTCGAAAATTTCTAATTCTTAAGCCTTTGATAGATTAGTTTTTGTCCTATTCTATTATTTTTCTTTGACTCTTCTCGATCCCTCTAATAACTTTTTTTTTTTTTTTGTCTTTTCTAAGTCAAAGCTTCAAGGGTTTTGTTCTACACATCTAGTAAGGCTCTTTTTGATGTGGAACAGACCGCCATGGCATTTTTGGACTTTCACATGTGCTTGAAATTATCGCGCAAAGCAAAAAACCACTAGTAGAAATCGTGGGCAACAAAATCAGAATTGCATAAAATTTGATAGGCTAAAGTGAAATGGTATTCTGAGCAATAGTCATTGCTTTGCCACAAGTTACCCCCTTGAAAATGGCGAATTCTTCCATTTTGCCCTCGAAAACTACGATTTTGCTATTTATAGTAATTTTTGTTTCCTTAATAATTTTTTGCTCAAATATTAAAATAAGGTCCTTGCTTATTTTGGGACGACATTTAAGGTTAGTAATTTATGATTTTGCATTTAACTCAATTTTACCATTTTTATAAAATTCGGTATTTTGCCACCTAACCTCGTAATTAGTGCGAATTAAGGTTTTAGACATTTCCTAATCTTCTTAGGGTTTTACTTTCTCAATATTTATATATTTTGTAGCTGTCACAAGAAAAATAGATTATTATTAATAAAATACATACTTTTTTTCGAATATTTTCTCTAGTGGATTCCAATTTATCACCTTATGGATTCAAGGAACCTCTCGTGGATTTGAGATTTACTACTCAGAAACTAACAGTTTAGTTTCTATCAATCAAATAGAGCATCGTATATGCTTTCTTCAGGCTTTCAAGACATCACTATTACCCTTTCTTTTTTTTATCAAAATTACATTCATACATGCATAAATCATTCATTTTTCTTAAAATTTTCAGACTTAGAAATTTTAGGGCTTTTTATGATTTTGGGTGTTTTGATTTAAAATGATGAATGAATTTTTGTGTACACATGATTCCTATGCTTTAATTTAAAATTTTTCATGGTTCTTGAAATTTTTTGAAATTAGGGTTCATGTGTTGTTGAAGAAATTGGGGATTTTGTTCAATTGGGCTAAATTGGATAAAATTAATCCTTGTTATTGATTGATTGTTTGTTTATAACATGTTCTATACTTGTTGTGATGATCAATTTCTCAATTTGTGTGTTTTTAAAAAATTAGAGTTTATGTTCTTCATAAATTGGGGACTTTTTATAAAATTGGATTTTCTTAGTCAATTTTCAAAATTCTGTGATTTTGAACACCTCAATGCATTAGTTTCATGCATCATTTGAGCCAATGCATCATGCATCATATAGATTTTCAAGATTGCATTCCTATATCTTTTTTTATCTCTCTAATGTAGTTTGCCCTTGGTTTTCTTCGTGTTTCTCTTCTATTACTTCCTCTTTAGATCTTAGAAATTGGGCCTAAGAAAACTACTAAAAGGAAAGTGTCTAGGGGTACATCATCCTCTAGTGAACCTTTTGATTCCACTAGGTATCACACCATTGAGAACTTCAAAAAATATGATACCTTGGTCAAATTTGGTCCATTTGGACTGAGAGGAAAGTACATCTAGATGAGTTGGATCCCTTCACTCGGTAAAATCTAGATTCTAGGTGTTGGTTCCCTATTTGTATAGGTTTAGAGTCTCCTTCTGCAACTATAATTAAAGAATTCTACTCTATTTTGTCTGTTCATTTTGCTGTATCTGGTGGTCACTTCTTAACTACATGAATTCAAGATGATGAGTATCCAATCACTAAGAAAGTAGTACCTGATGCTTTCTCTGTTCCTATTGTCCGTAACCTAACATATCCATACACTGATCCTTCCTCTCTCAATGATGTCATGTCACTTCTATGTGGAAAACCAATGACATGGGCAAATAATCCTGGACTTGACACTAGTGAACTGGCCGAAGTGAACTATTTATTGTATAGGATCGCATGTCATAGTGTTTTTCATATTTCTCATATGCATACGATTCCTATGTCAACAGAAACATGTCTAAGAATTGTTTCTATCCTTAGGATCTTAAAGTATCTAGGGTTGTTTGTTCGTCCTCTTCTAAGCTTGTTCATCATATGGCACCTATGGGTTTTGAAGCAAAGCAAAGCACAAAAGAAGACTCTAGCAACAAGTGAAGGAACAAGAAAGTGACAAAGAGTGGATCCTCCTCAAGGAGATGAGCAGATTGATCCAACAGTTGTTGCTGATGAGGATGCTCCTGCTACTAGCACATCTAGAGATTCACCATCTCTCCGCTCCATGATAGAAAGAGTGCTTGAGACACAACTGTCACATCACACCATGATAAAGACCTTTTTTACGACTCAAGCAGCTCATGGACAGCTCTTGGACTCACTAAACATGGATGTTACTATTTTTAGTGTTGAGTTCAATTAGTATAAGAGTTCTTTTCCACCACCTCCACTCTCAGATGACTGAGTTGATTGCCTTTGGCAATACGTAACAAAAAGGGGGCAGTAGTAAAGTAGGTTTAGAGAAGATTTCTTGTACTTAGGGGGGTTGTTTGTATTTAGGGGGAGTTCTATTGTTTACATTTTTTTTATTTTATTGTTTATCTTTGTTTAAGCTTTTTCTTTACTGTTTTTATTTTACTTGTTTCATAAACTTGATGATTATGAGATATAATGTTTTCCTTTGGTTTCCTTGTTTTATTTTTGGTTTTGTGGTTCTAAGTTATGCTTTTACTATATTTTCCACACATACCTTAATTGTTTGTTTTCAATATTTTAGGAATTTATAGGTTAATTCTTTTATGATGATGTTGTCTATTATTGCACCTTGTAGATAGTAGATTGTGATTGAATTGTATAGGGCAATTCATTGTAATTGGATTAGTTCTTGAATTGAGAAATTCATGTTGTGTGTAAGTTTTGTCACAGATTGCCAAAGGGGAGAATGTTAGGTTCTAAATATTTAGTCATAAATGTTTAGGAACTATATTTGTTGTATGTTGGCAAACCAAGAACAAAAATATATCTAGTATAAAATCTTAGTGTCTTTGAAGTGTTTTAGCATTGTTCAAGTTGATACAAGTTAAGATTCAAGAACGTACAATCTATAGAAAAAAGAATTGAAAATCTATCAAGCTCGACCAATCAAAGACAAGTCTCGACTAATCGAACTATGATCTGCAAAATTTTAATTGAAGCCCAATAGCACACAGAAACGTTTTGGGTTTGAGTCCAACACTACTAGGTATAAAAAGAAAACCCTAATACATGTTTTTCAAGTCCTGAGAGTTACTCCTATGAGATCTATGAGGTTTTATACTTTCTAACTCTATTAAAAATCTACTAGAGATCAAATCCATGTTGCAGCCAAGCCTTCAACAATTAAGTGTCCCGAAGCTCAAGGCATGAACAGGTGGTTCATGTGAGAACAAATCTAGATCAAGGAAGTCTGTGGAGTTCAGAGTCCAGTTTGGAAATTGTATTAGATTTACTTCAAATTGGAATTCTTGATTGTAAATCTAAACTTAATATAGTGGATTATTCTTTTGGGATGGTTCCCCATGTTTTTTTTTTTTTTTTTTTTTTTTTTTTTTTTTTTTTTTTTTTTTTTACCTTGAAACAAGTTGTTTCATTGGTTTTCTTGAGTCATCACATCATGTGTTATTTAGATTTCCGATGTGCATCCTAATTGTGATGAATGTTTAACCTAGATTTGATTAATTGACCTAAGTAACTACTTGGCGAATAAATTAAGTTAAATATATTGTGTTTTCCAAGGGTCTAAAACTTAACACCAAATAATAATAATAATAACTTACAAGATTTATTGGTGGGATTATAACATATAAGAAATTTTCTAACTTATTGTTTGGATAAATTTTTGAGATCTTATCACTTCAAATATATCCTCTTTTTGCAACTTAGCTCTCTTGGAATCTCACCCCTTACAAAACACCTCAGATTCTATATAAGGTCTAACTATTAAAAGCATGAAGTGATAACCTCAGGAATGAGAGAATCAATGTCTCAAGTTTGATAGATAAGTATGTGTTTGTTTTGTGAGAGGGTGTTCTTCTTATTTATACATGAATCTTGACAGTTATTATTCTTGTTTCTTTGCAATCTGTCACACTATAATTGCTCTAATTCCATAAAACTTAGCTAAGAACCCCTCTGGTAATTAATTGCTGTAACATAACCGTCACCTTTCACCTACCGCTAACTTGCCGTCACTTGATTAAGACCTTGTGAATTTAACTATCATACTTTGGCATTCAATAATATAAGGGTAATTACACTTTTTAACCATAAACTATACCCTATTTTACATTTTGCTCTCCCTAAACTATCAAAATACATGATTAAATGTTCAAAGTTATAACTCTATAACACTTAACCCATTACCATCTTTTCTTCTTTTTTTTTTTTCTTTTTTTTTTTTTTTGAGAATACGAAGTATTGTAACACACACATACGCACAGGAAGTAGCATTAAAACACTAATTTATCCTCTACCCAGAACAGATGGCAAGGAATTATGTGTTACAAAGTTATAACTTTGGGTGGAAGGGGGTATCATGCTTTTCAATAGTTCACAGGGCAAAGTGTAAAAAGCAATACAGTTTAGAGTGGAAAAATATAATTTCCCCATAATATAATACTACTTCTCTTCTCTTCTTCTTTTTTTTTTTCCTTTTTTTGGGGGGAGAAAACTACTTGTCTTATTTTAACGGCTTCGTTTTACTACCAACCAAAAAATGACATTATATTTGAAATATATTTATGCATTTATCTACATATTAAGGCTTGGTTCTAAAAGTTTCTCAAAAAAAAAAAAAAAAAAAAAAAACACTCGGTTCTAAAAATAAAAAAATAAAAAATAAAAAGAATTAATATTTGATACTTTTAATATTGCCATCTGCAAATTATTTAAATAATTTCCCTAACAACTCCCTAACGTTACATGGAAATAATTGATTCTTGTAATTCTGTAAAAATGCATGCAAATCACGCGTTACCAAAAATGTTTTCCTATTAACCATTATCAAATTATTAGATCTTGCCTTTACTAAAAAAAGTCAAACAAAATCAACGCAATAATGGTAAGAAATTCGATTTTGTTTAAAACACAAATAGCGTATCTTCATTTCCGTGTCTCTCATTAAATATTTTCTCTGTTCTCCCCCCATGTAGGGACCTATATATACACTCAAATCCTTTCACCTTTTTATCGTCACAAACAATCAACCAGTCATGGCATCTCTTCACTCCCTTCTCTCATTCGCTGCATTGGCAACTACATTCTCCGTTGTTTTTCTTTGTAGCTTCTCACTCATTGAGGCTTCCAATGGGGGCTTTAGCGTGGATCTAATCCACCGTGACTCTCCAAACTCTCCCTTCTATGACCCTTCAGAAACTCCTTCACAGCGCATAGCCAAGGCTTTGCGTCGTTCCATTAACCGTGTCAATCATTTTAAGCCAACTTCTTCACTCTCTACCAATGCAGCTCAAGCAGATATAATCTCAAATCAAGGTGAATACCTCGTGAAATACTCTGTTGGTACACCACCAGTCCAAATCCTAGGCATTGCTGATACTGGTAGTGATTTGATTTGGCTACAGTGCAAGCCTTGCAATGGCTGCTACAAGCAAACAGCTCCACTTTTTGATCCTACACGGTCAAGCACATACAAAGAAGTTTCATGCTCTTCATCCCAATGTCAGTCTCTAAAAGGAACCTCATGCTCAGGCAGCGATGATTCAAGTTGCTCATACTCTGTGTCTTACGGCGATCAATCTTTCTCAAATGGAGACCTTGCTGTTGACACTCTCACTCTGGGATCAACTACAAGCCGCCCTGTGCCTCTCCCTAAAACTATCATAGGGTGTGGACACAATAACGGTGGAACCTTCAATGCGAACGGTTCTGGGATTGTTGGCCTTGGAGGCGGTGCGGTTTCTCTTGTTTCCCAATTGGATTCTTCTATTGATGGAAAATTCTCCTACTGCTTGATTCCATTAACTTCCCAAGGCGATACCACAAGCAAATTGAATTTCGGTAGTAATGCCGTGGTTTCGGGTTCTGGAGCCGTGTCTACTCCCATAGTCCCCAAAGATATTGATACCTTCTACTACCTAACACTCGAAGCAATTAGTGTAGGCGGAAAGAGAATCGAATTAACCAAGCCTTCCCAATCCGGAGATTCAGCAGAGGGCAATATTATCATTGATTCAGGCACAACATTGACAATATTGCCATCAGAATTGTACCCCGATTTTGAATCAGCAGTAAAAGCCGAAATTGATTTAGCACCTACTGAAGACCCGAGTGGAGTTCTAAGCCTTTGCTACGAGTCATCATCAGATGATTTTAAGGGTCCAAATATCACAGCTCATTTCACCGGTGCAGATGTGAATCTGAGTTCGAGCACCACCTTCATCAGAGTAGATGAGCAAGTTGTGTGCTTGGCTTTCGTTGCTGCATCAGATGAACCAGGGTCAATCTCCATTTTCGGTAACTTGGCCCAAGCCAACGTGTTGGTAGGCTATGACGTTGTTAAGAAAACTGTGTCTTTCAAGCCAACGGATTGCACAAAGCTTTAAGATGGAAAATGAAATTCCTCTCTTTATCTGGTGCTTTTCCTTTTAGTTTTTCCTTTCCCCTCGTTTAAATTCGTATGTTTTACGAGTGTAATAAGCATGGATTTGTGAATGAATTAGCTCTAAATTAAAAAGCTTAAATATTTATCCATTTTTCTTATTCACTTTAGTAACAATTTGGTGTCTTTGTTTAAAAACCACATAAGTAAATAACATTTTACAATGAGGTATTCTACTTTTATTATGATCTATCCAAAAAAAACCAGGCCAACTAGACAGACCTTTCTGGTACATTATAGTCATCTTATTTTTTTCCATTGATGGAGAAGAATTTGAATTCAGCAAGCTAGCAACCCCTTCTCTTGTTAAGTACGGAAACTTTTCTCTAAAGATTCATCACTGAAGGAAAGGAGATGTACACATTGGTACATTCTCTAAATCCTTTCGAAACCATTGCTGAAAAGAAGGGGATTTTTAATAAATATTACAGCTTTAAACTTTATTTTGTAAAATAACAAGGCTATTAAATTAATTCTCAATATATAAGATATTTGTAAATGGACTCTTCAAGGAACACTCATTTGTTCATGACACGATTTCATAAAGAGAACTTGGTGATAATTCTTGCAATGCACTGGAAATTTAAACATAATATAGCTCAAAAAATGCACATAATACGATTTTTTCTCCCTTTTATATTTTTGTCTAAATTATGTTAATTATTAATATTAATAGAGATTTATTGTTTATATAGAATTATATATTCTAACATTTTGGCATTTATTTATGATTGCGTTTTTGTATATAGAAGTATATATTTTATCATTTAAAGAAAATATGATTTGATGAAGTTTTAATTAAGTGTCTAAATGTAGTATAGAATTTAAAATAGTTTAAAATTATATAATATAAAATACCCCCTTCGTTAAAATCATAACATATCATATTTCTTTAAATGTTAGAATATATAGTTCCATATATAACACAATCACAATACATGTGTAGTCCATGGTGCTACAATCTATAGTTCTATATACAAATACAATCATAACAAATACCAATTAATTTTTATATTTAGAAAAATAAAAGGGAGAATAAATCATATAAGGTTATTTTTCCTTGATGTGTATCGAAGAGTTAGGCTATTTTGGATATACACCACGTTAGTTTCTTCAAGATCTTCTCCCCTCTTCCTATGTGTGTGTGTGTGTGTGTGTGTGTGTTAAGATACTTAGTATTCTCAAAGAAAACAACGGGTTAATCTCACATTGGAAAATATAAGTGCGAGTTAAAGAAGTTCAAAGTCTATGTTGTGTATCCAATCCATTTAGATATACACCACTGTCAGTTTCTTTAAAATCTTCTCCCATCTTCTCGAGAGATTTAAAGTTTGTACTGTGTATTTAAGAGTTAGACCCTTTTGGATATATACCACTATCAGTTTTTTTAAAACTTTCTCCCCTCTCTCCATGTGTGTGTTAAAATACTTAGTATTCTAAAAATAAATAAAAAATAAAAATACAAAATAAAAAAACCTAATATATATATAATGCTAAGTGGCTACCTAAAATTTTTATTATAATTTAAATATTAAGGAAATAAAATTATTGATGAATAGAAATAAATTTTAAAAAAATTCCTTACTTCTATTAGGTGGAAGGTTAAATGAAGAAATATCCAAAAAATAATTACATCCAAGTACACAAAGAATTTGACAACAAATTTCACATCTGTTAAGGTGACAATTTATAATTAGTGTGCCATAAAGTGATGATAATGGTAACTAGATAAGAATGATGTTAATTGATACAGAGTAAGTCTAAGTACACAAAGACTTTGACAACAAATTTCACACTTGTTAAGAAGACAATCTGTAAATGGTGTGCTATATAGTGGTGGTCCAAATGAGAATGATGTCACCATCAATTATATTCAACCAACTTAATAAGTTGTACCCCCTCAAAAAAAAAAAAATAGTAAATAATAATAATAATAATAAACTTAATAAGTTACGAAAGGAGTTGTAAAATTTGTTGTGTTTGTAACATTTTTCATTAATACATTAACATAAATGTAAAGTTTTAATAAAGCTGAAGACTAAATAAAGAGATTTCTCTTTCCTTCTCAAGGAATGTGTCACTTGTCTAGACTTAGACCACTATGGCTACTGTTCTCAATATAGATAAATAAATAAATAAGGGCACACAATGGGAAAATATCATACTGGGTAACAACTTATCATTTTAGATTACCATTCATATATTTCTCAAAAAAAAAAAAAAAAAAAAAAAAAAAAAAGAAGAGGAAGGGAGAGAAGAAGGAGGCCTACTATTTAAATGATCGCGTTAATATAAGAGGTATATACACAAATCATACTTATCAATCTCATTTATTTGGTCAGATTTTGTAATTTGTACCCATTGGGAAAAAGACAATCCTTCGACCAATGTGAGCATGTCATGTTCTGAGTTTCAAACATAAAGAATAATTTTTAAAATGATAATAAGACCAAAAAAAATAAAAAATTGTGCTAAAAATTATTAGCGGAGATAAGTTTGTTCCACCTCCTCTCTAATGGTCCGTTTCGATTGAGGGGAGTAGAGTAGAATAGAGTAAATTTAGCACAAAATTAGTTTCTTTTTAACCAATTTTACTCTACTCCTCCCTCTTTCCCTCCTCCATCCAAACAGACCATAAAATATAAGTTACATACATACAATAGATTTATTCAAAAAAAAAAAGAATGAAAGATATGTATGATATATATGAAAAAAATTAAAATAAGTTACATACATATGATAGATTTATTCAAAAAAAAGAAAAAAAGAATGAAAGATATTTATGATAGATATGGAAAAAATAAAAGATAAGTTACGTACATATGATAGATTTATTCAAAAAAAGAATGAAAAATATGTATGATAGATAATTAGATATGGAAAAAATAAGTTCTAAAAAAAATAAATAAATAAAAGATGTGGAAAAAAGTAAAGATAAGTTACATACATATGATAGATTTATTCAAAAAAAAGAATGAAAGATATGTATGATCGATACATATGGAAAAAAAGAAAAGATAAGTTACATACATGTATGATAGACTTATTCAAAAATAGAATGATAGATATGTATTCAACCAAAGAATGAAAGAAATGATATATGTGGAAAATATAAGAAGATAAGTATGATGTATTATTTAAAAAATTAAAAGAAACTTGTTGAAATTCAACTCAACTTTCTTATGCCGCTACAGTTTTTAAATCCAAATCAAATTCATCTTTCTAGGAAAAAAATAAAAAAAATAAAAAATCGTCTTTCTCATTATACTATAACCCAAAGATCGAGTTGGAGCAGCAATATTTTAACTAAAATAACTCCAAAAAACTTTTTTTTTTTAAATCTTAAAAAAGAAAAAATGCACACACACTCACGTTCTGTTTGTTTCGGTAATAATGTTTTCTATAAAATTAGTCATTTTCTAAAAAAGTATTTTCTATAAAATTATATTATTATATTTTATGTTTGGTAGTAACTTTAAATTAAATGAGAAATAATCTCCAAATTTTCCCTATTTAGCTTGTTGTGAGATGGAATTGTTTTCCAAAAAATATTAATAGAGAACTATCTCTAAAAATAAGCCATATTTTTTCAGTTAATCAAAGATAATTTTCCATTTACTTATTTTTATTTTATACTACCCAACATTGGAAAACATGGAAAACTATTTTTACACAAAATTTTTCATCAAAACAAACAGAGCATCATATTGCCCCTATCCCTCCATTGATTTTTTTTTTTTTTTCTAGTTATTCTATGAGCTCTTACATAATTTCAAGCCTAAGTTTTTGCTAGAAACTCAAAATTTAAATATTAAGACAAATAAAGAAAAAAAAAGTTAAATTCTAAATATTTTTTTAAAAGCAATTAAGGCAATGAGGTGATATACATTTTTTTAGGTATATTGCTATATTTTTAATCATTCCTCTTTTTTATTTATTTTGGGTAATCAAAATACATACTTGAAATTATGTACTTAAATTAATCTTTTAAATTGATTGTTATTAGTTGTGAATTGGTTCTAGATAAAACTTTAGGTTGTATGAAACATAAATTGTATTGACAAAGGAGTATATAATTGTTATAATTGTATGAAAAATAAATTGCTATATTTGTTTTTGCCCCCTAATCTAAAATCGTGGTTCCGTGACTTATGTCAATATGGGTTAAGACTACAAAGTATGTGACAAAATTATTTGTGAGTGACCGTTTATAAAAATAGAAATAAGTTAAAACGCCAATACTACTTCTTTGTTAATCCTTAAAACAAATTTGTTTTAATCTACGTTCCTTTTTAAATTTTAATTACCGTATTGAATGCAGCAGTTTTATATAACCATTTTTTTTTTTTTATTTGAGAATCAAGATTTTATATATATATATATATATACACAAGATAGAATTTCTACTTTAATCTAATCTAAGTGTATATGTGTGAGAAGCTTCCTTCTGGAAACTTGAACCCCGACCCTTGCTCCCTACATTCTATAAGTATTATACTTATAAAGTGACCATCGTATTAAGAATGCGCGATGGTGAATCCCGGCCCGTGCTCCCCACGCTCTATAAGTATTATACTTATAAAGTAACCATCGTACCAAGGATGCGCGATAGTGAAAATCAAGATTACTGTTTAAATGATTGTGATAAACAAAGAATAAATACACAACTTGTTCTAAACAATCTCTTTTATTTGGTTAGATTTTGCACCCAATGGGCAAAAGATTTTGCCTTTGTCACTATCGTCTAATGTGATGACCTTTGTCATATCCTAACAAAATGAATAATTTAAAAAATGCTAATCAGACGATAAGTTACCACTCAATATGATGTAAGAATACTCCAAAGTATGTGACTAAATTACTTTATGTGTGACCTTATTATTGTCTCTCTAAAGTGAGAGAACATGAAAATTAGAAAACAAAGATAAGAAACGAGGGTTACCATATGACATGGCAGAACCTATATGTGTGTGTATATATATATATATATTCTTGCTTTAAGAAATTGATTTGCATAACACTCGATCATTTATCTCTCACATCAAATATTATTTTCATTTACTTGAAGCACAATTTATTTGAATCATTTATATCTTTGAAATAAATAGCCTTAAAGACTTAAATGTACAATATAATTTGGTTGCCTTCCTCATTTTTCTCTCTTTGTTATATATGATTATATTTTATCATTGTCAAAATTCAATAATATATGGGTCATTATGGAGCGTGTAGATGAGTTTTCCATAATTGGCATAGCAAACAAGAATTTCTGTTTGAAAAGTCAAATACCATTAATTTATTAATATTCCCTTTATAACCTTAATTTATTTGTGAGAGCATTTTTTAAATTAAAAACTTAAATTTTGAAATTCATTATACATGCCATCTTTATTCAAATTATTAAAAAGAAATGTTTTAAAATAATTTTTTGATAAATGTTTCTAAGTGTAATTTAGAAATTTTTTAACTTTTTTTTGAAGAGATAAGACAATGATGTTTTCCTAAATAATTAGGTTTTTCTAACTAGGCCAAAAAATTTAAGATGGAGGGAGTAAGAGATTATGTTTAATAAGAACACGATGTAAAAGCCTACTTTTAACCCCAATTTACTTACTTGTGATTGGTTGAAATTTAAATTGTTTACTTGTAATTTGAAATTTGACATTTTACCCACTTGAAATTAGTTTAATTAGATTTCCTTAGCCAATATCTGTTAAAAACATGGTTAAATATGTGATTTTGCTTCACTTTTATGTTTTTCTTCTTCGAAAACACAAAAAAAGAATAAAAATACACAATCAAATAAAATCAAAAACTTAAATTTCAGTTGATGATGCCGAAAGTCTCACTAGTGAGTTGCACGATGTTTGTACGCTCAAAACGACTCCTGCACAACAAAAAAGAACAGACCTAACAGAGAGCACCGGTGTGGTGCCGGCCAAATACCCTCCGAAGGTCAAGTTAGAACTTCTTTCAACTCTAGAGTGCTAGAGAGGGGTCAATTATTCGTACCTTGGCTTGTGAGGGTATTGAAATTTTTATAGTAGTAAAGGGTGGACCTCTCTTTCTTGGAGTAGAAGTCTTTTCCTTATAGGAATCCTTATGAGCGTAGATTGCGGAATCCTTTCCTTATAGGACTCTGATACTGGGCGTGGAATACAAGCAACTTCCCTATTACCCATGCGTGGTGACCAGGTCATGGTTTTCATAGAACCGTCGGCCTTGAAACCGTCAGCTTGCATTCTCCCTTCAGCCAAGTTGGCGTCAGCTTCTCGCTGAGTAGCCCAGGCGCTTCGAATCGCCGTCAGTTAGACCTGGAGCATTCATCCCGTCGGCTTGTCTTGATCTAGTCAGCATGCCTTTTTTCGTTACGTTTAGCCCAAAAACATCCGTCGCGACTGACCCGTCAGCCAAAGCAGGAGCTGATGGGTTAAGCTCATGGTACCTGCTATAATTCTTCCATATCAATTGCCCCCTACTCCATATCTCCGTCGGCTGTACCTGACGGGTTATGGAGTTTTCATTCGCCACTACCTGTCACTTTGATCAGGAGAGAGAAAATAATTACAGCTGACACCCTAGTATTAAATGCTAGGACACGTGGCGTGCTCGGATTGGTTCCGTGTCTGAATGTGGGCGTCGCTTCGTCTTCCGTGCGTTTTCTTATATATATATATGGCCCACCTCTCCCTATTTCCACTATTTCACTTGCTGATTCCTGGAGAGTGCATCTGTCGCCAATATTCCGTCAACTCTACCAACATTCCCGTCGTCACTTCTTCAACCGTTACTCTCTGAAAACTTGTAAGTTTCCTTTCTTTCCTCGCACACTTTCAATTATCTTCTTTAAAGTGAGGTTGTCAACCTAGGTGCTTAGTTTACACCCGTCACTTGTAGGTAGATGTCGAGTGACGCGTCGAGTGACCAGTCGTCGGTCCACGAAGGAGTGGGCTACGACGAGGTGTTTGGTTCAGGCTCAAATAGTGAGTCTGAGAGTTCCTCCTGGTCGTCAGAGAGGGAGACGTCAGCCCATTTTCCCGTCGAGGAAGTAGGGAGTCAGGGAGATGGCGGCCAGGAGGAGGAAGTAATCGAAGAGGGTGAGGCTGGATTAGGAGAGGGGAACAGTGACGGGGATGAAGGCGAAGAGGAGTCTGGTGAAGGGGATTCTGAAGGTCCTGAAGGTAGTCGTCCCTTCATCCTTCCCAAGAACTGGGCTGTGAATAAATTCCTCCCAAAAATGACACTTAAAATTTTCAACAAATTACGTACCCGTTTCCAAATCCCTGACCATATTCCTATTCGTCTACCTATGGAGGGTGAGAAATGCTATACGGGAAGCACTGCAGACGTTGGTATGTATGATGCCATGTTTGCTGCCGGGTTGAGACTACCTCTGACGGCTTTACACCGTCAGCTGGCTGATTTTCTTGGCATATCCGTCAGCCAGATTACTCCAAACTCGTGTAGAATTTTTATTAGTGCTGAGGTGCTGTGGGGTCGTCTAAGCGGAGGCCATCGTCAGCTTTCCTTGGATGAATTTTTCTACTGCTATAGACCTCGGCACCTTTCTTCTTCAAAGGGGATGTATCATTTTGCCGTGAGGGAGAAGGAGTTAAGGCTGGTGTTTGAGATGCCAGATTCTAATAGAGCCTGGAAGAGTAGGTTCTTTTCTGTTGAGGGGACGGATTGGGTGTGCCGTCAGGACGAGTGGGAAACGATCCCCTTTGGTTGTTTTGACAACACTTGGGGATTTGTTAGGGAGTCAGGTTTTAGTCGTCACCTTTTATACTCGTCAGTTTTTTACTTTTTCGAAAAGATACTAACGTAACCAATTTATTCTTTTTCAGCTTTCACTCGTCCATCAATAACTGATGAGCAAGAAGATTTCATCCGTCGGGTTTTGGAGATACCCATAGAAGAGCGATCGTGCCGGGACTTGATTACCCTCGACACTCTTCATACGTATTGTGGGGGTCCCGAACCGACGCTTGAAGCTCGTAGATTAGAAGAGTTTGCCCGTCACCGTAAGTTTTTTGACCTATTCGTCAGTCTTTGTACTTCTAGTCGTCGGCTTCCCTTACGTTTTTCTTCTCTTTTTTTTTTTTACAGAAATGGATGTTGCTAAGGAACGGATTAGGGTCGCTGCTGCCCGTCAGAAGGAGGAGAAGAAGGCGAAGGGAGAGGCGACGTCTACGTCTGCCCCCCAATCCATCGCCAAGGGCTCCCAGAAGAGAAAATCTGACGGAGTGGTCATTCGTCCGTCGAAAAGACCAACCGTCACTCCNTTGACAAATTGTTTCATCACCAAATATTTTTACGTTTATCGATCAATTTAATAGTGATGAAACATTTTGTCACCTATTGTTTGGGATTTGTACTAGATCTGTTTGGGTTAGGTTTGTATTGTTGAAATTATCAACTGAATGGGTAAATTCTTGTTTGATTGTTGCATTTTTACAATGGGACTTTGATGAAGAAAATTTTCTCATGAGACTTTTCAATTCGTTTTCTTTTATGTTTTTGTATTAAAATGTGTTTTTTTAATGATGAGAAGTTAAGGCAGGTTATGAACTACCACAATTTAGTGTGCTATAATTTTCCCTTTTTTAAAAGTATCTAGTTGAATTGATTTTTTTTTTTTCCTTCAAGAATTGCAATGTTTGGATGCTATTCTTGTTAAATTAAAGAAATGAATCAAGAGTTTGTAATTCAATTTCATAGTCTTGTATCCTTTATTAAGAGAATCAATGTTTGCTAATCACATTTTTTTTTAGAAATTGATTATTATTATTACTATTATTATTATTATCATTATTATTATTATTATGAAGGTGTGTAGAGCTCTTTGAGCTCTTTGGCATGTGCAATGTAGTCCACTTATGTGGGTAAACAAGACAGGACCAACACAGTTGATGATGACTTAAAAAAAATCCATGATCTATAAGGACTTTAAGAAACAATTAAACATAAAACAAATTTATTATCATTTATGAGGAAGAAGAGACAACCATCAAACTCATATTACTCAATTTCCCTTGCTCCTCAAGAAAAAAAAAGGGGAAAAAAAAAAAACCATTGACTCAATAACGAAAGACTGGAATAAGTAAAGAGAACATCCATGACCGCTTGTGAACTCCGCTTAGTTCTTAAAGGTTCAAGTCCACATTAATCATACTAATGGAATTGTCACTGTCGTCATCTTCATCATGCTGTAGATCAATCACATCTGGGGCGATTTGAGCCACTGGAGGACGTACAAGAGCATTAGGATGCACCCTATTTTCTCTACGTACCCTTCGCCTACGAGGTCGAACTTGCTG
Source organism: Quercus suber (assembly GCF_002906115.3). Classification (NCBI taxonomy): domain Eukaryota; kingdom Viridiplantae; phylum Streptophyta; class Magnoliopsida; order Fagales; family Fagaceae; genus Quercus; species Quercus suber. The sequence goes on from NW_027070354.1 coordinate 35,223, forward strand.
CTGTTGTTGCTGCAAGCGTGCATTAATGGCTCTAACCAAGGGGTCCTGTGGATCTGGAAAAGAGAAGAAAGGCTGGATGGCTCTAGTATTTTCCATTTGCATAAGAGGTTGAGCTATGGGTTGCCTAGTAGTACCAATGATCCTGCGTATAATCTCTTGACGCAGTTGGTTTTGAAAAGATATCAAGGGCTGGTTAGGTGTTGAAGCAAGGTTTCTTTGAGGCGCTAGGCGATTAACATTGGGATAATGGGTTTGATTAGGTGGATGGGATGTAGAAGGAGAAGCATGCAAAGAAAGCTGTTCAGGGCGATGTAAGGGGTTGAAAGGATCTCTTCGATTTGTGTAGGTTAAATTTGCAGTCTCATCTTGTATCACACAAGTCTCACCATTGACTTCTTGAGTTCCAAAGAGTATACGGTTACAAACATGACAATGAATTTGTGTTGGATTAAAGAAGTTTCCAGGCCTTGAATTTGAGCCAAAGTGAGACATGGTGAAAGGATTCTTAGGAGCACAAAGTGAAAGTGGAAAAACCACAAAGAAAGCTAATAAAACAAGAAATTTGCACATTGGAGAAACCATTTTGAGTGGAGAGAAGGATGAAAAGGGTGGGGATGTTTGAGGCCTTTTATAGCTGCTCTTTGATGAATTTATTTTTCCAAATAAATGCTCTCTAATGGTTCTTGATTCTACACAATTAGGTGCCATAACACACATTTATTATTGCACATCTATGTGCATATGCATGTTTTGGTAAAAAATTTAAAACTTTTCTCCTACTTCTGACTCTGCCGTTACATGTCACACGGGTTGCAATATAAAAACTCAAAAAGGAGCTAAAAAGATTCTTGGTTTGTTACATACATTTTAATCATCCTTTCCATATATGATTTGAACTTATCCATTATCATTCCGCATCCTGTTTCAATTACAGTTGCATTCCATAAATTAATTAGGACATAAAAGCTCGGCAACAAAAATTGTGGACCATACCAGCATACTTAGATGGATTATAAAGAAATGGTAATAGAGGGGTGAACCCAATTGTTCCATTGCTCTCTCATAACTTTGCCAAAAACATTGATATCTTTAGTGTATATGATGTATTACACCTCCTCGAATAAAGGTGGACCCTGCTTGTACATATCTTCATACATGCGATTCAATTTTCTATGAGAGGTTGGTATAATATATCAAGTGTAATGAATAATTTCACCAAAATATTTATTCTTGTCATGTCCCAAACCCAATACCCGAATTTCTAACCATGACCAGCATGTTAACAAGAACCAACAAAACTTTTAAACAAAAGTTTTCTTCTTTCTTTTCATTTTGGTTTCTTTACATTCTTGATATGATTTTTCACTTAATATTCACCGCATCTACATTGTACTTCAAGAATAACATAATCCACCAGTTATTCAAATTTTTAATTTCACATTATACATCTCTGAAGAGCTAAGCACCAAACTATCAAAACTAGGAAGCTATAATTTTAAAACTAAAGCTAGCTCCTCCAAAACCCGACTAAGGCTCCTGCTACTCCAAAATGAAACCTATTGACCGAAAAAGTGCAAGGGATACACATCTCAGTCAGGGTAAGTTACACGAGGATTTAGTAAGCATGTAAACCAAAGCATTTCATTATATGGATATTCAGATAGGAGAACATCTTCTATGAATAGTATTTTATATTATTCATAATAATAACTTATACACTTTTCATAGGAAAATAATTGTTCTCTTCCTTCTAACCAGAATAACATAACAAAATCTTTTCAAACTGAATTTCTTTCATTTCTTACAAAGTTGCCAAACTTAATATTAACTTTTTAAAACCACATATATTCATATTACAAAATAACAATTTTTTTCATAGTCCCAAAGTTTGACAATTTCACATATTATTGAAATCAAATAATTTGTAACTTTGACTTAAATCAGAAACATCATCTTTAAAAAATAGCAAGACTTTTCTTCATAAACTTCTTCTCATAAAAGATTATAACTTTAATAGTTACAAAACCTAACATTTCATAAAGAACATACATCTGATAACTTTTTAACATAAACTTATACTTTCATCATAAACTTTCTCTTTAAAGAATAGTAAAGCATTTCATCATAAACTTTATCTTTAAAGAACAACAAACCTTTTCATCATAAACTTTTTTTCTTGAGAGCTTATAACTTTTCATCACGCTTATAATACATTTCAACAAAGTCATTCTCTCATGATCATAAAATAACATAGTTGTTCATAAATAACATATTGGTTAGTTCATATTTGATAGGTTTGTAAAGATTTAGGAGGCTTCCAACACACTATGCCAGGCATCTAGCATTTCGCACAATGCCAAGGATTCCCAAGATCTTATCATAACGTATCACTCCGCTTTCTGTGTGCTCAGATCATCAACCACAGGGTTAGCTGGCATCCTCCAAAAGTTGGTTGTTCCTAACAAGGGTGGGTACAACAAAGTTCTCAACACTTTTAATAGCCAATCACATAACATTTTCTATGAAAAGCCAATAATTTAACTCACACTGGCCAAGTTCAAATCGCATCAGAGGACATAACCTGAAAACATTTCATACTTTTGCATCATAGTGAAATTCATACTTTTACATAACATTTCATAATAATAGCATTTCCATTATTTTTTTTTTTTGAATATCATGTTTGTGAAATGGTTAATATCATCAATATGCTAAAATCATATACTTTAGAATTTGTAAGCATCATGAACATACTTTTGTCTAAAACATGATTGTATCCAAAATCTTTTAATGCATAATAATATTTTTAAAATAATCTCATGACTTACCAAATGCCCATATCACTTATCTCTTACCTGAAACTAGAGGAACCGAGAGCCTGAAGTCAAAGGAGCTCAAGCTTGGGTGCTCACAACATCTAAACCAAATATCAAAACTTATTACTATCAATTCTAGCTTAACCATCGACTTATAAATGCATCTTAAAGCCTAACTCTTAAAAATCATGTAAACCCTAATCCCACCTCAAAGAGATTCTAAAACACAAGATATATTAATCAAATAACATAATGTTCCAACCCACCAAAAAAAAAAAAGCATTATTTTTTGGCGAAAAACTGATTTTCATCTCTACATTTTCACGCGATTCCCACTTTAGTCCCTAACTTTTTTTCCACCGCTTTTAGTCCCTATTCTAGAAAACGCGTCTCGTTTTTATCACTGCCGTTACATTAGAGACGAAAATTGCACGTGGCAAACGGCATAAGTTAAAAATATTAAAATAAAGTCCACAAGTTTCCACGTTAGCAACTAATTAAAAAAATTAATTTATTAATTTTAACTAAATAAAAAAAAATAAAAACAAAAAATCACATAAATTGGGATCTAAATGTGTCTTGAACAAGAACAACAAGAACACAAACCCAAATCTAACAACATAAACCCAAATCTAACAACACAAACCCACAATTAAAATCCAAAAATTAAAAATCTCAAAATCACCATTTTCTCAAACTCAGCAAAATCGTCAAATCCTAAAGCCCCAAAGTACCAAATCAATCCAAAAATACAACACAACCAATCCAAAAAAAAAAAAATCTCAAACTCAGAAAAACCCATCTCAAGCAAGTTGAACCTAGCAAACCCACCTCAAGCAAACCCAGATCCGATGGCCCGAAGCACCCGATTGGCCCGAAGCTTTGCGGTGTAGCCAGGCTCAAACGATTTGACTCTAGCCGAACATTTCAGACGATCCAGCTTGGTAGTACTGAATATGGTTGCGCCCAGTGGCGGCAATATGGGATCAAACAGCTTCGAGGAGATGGAAGGCCCCAATGGCAACAACATCAACAGTGTAATCTGGGATCTCGAATGAGACAGCCACGTGGGATTGGGCAATGAGGTTGTAAACCTCATCTAGGAGTATCGTGACAAAGAAAGGAGGCATCGGTGAGGTCAGCGTAGTGGAGCTTCATTCGAGTCTTGTGGGCATTGTGGGGGTCGATGTAGATGTGGTTAATTCGCTGAGTGTTGAAGTTGGAGAACCGTCGGATCAAGCCGTGTACCTCGTAGCCTTTGTCGAGTTAAAACTCGGTCAGGTAGGAACCGCCTTGCCTGGTGATTCCGGTGATCAATGCGACTTTGTGTGGCGTGCATGGAGGAGATTTGCCGTTGGTTGTAGATCCCGATCTGGATTTGTCGATCTTGTAAGCTTCTCTCTCTCTAAATCATCTTTCTTTCTTTCTCTGTGTTTTCCAAGTTTCATTTCCAATTGGGATTTCCATGTTTTATTTTCTCTAAGCATCGACATACATAAATGATTTTTTTTTTAATTTCTAGGTTTGTGTTGTTAGATCTAGATTTGTGTTCTTGTTGTTCTTGTTCAAGACACATTTAGATTCCAATTCATCTGATTTTTGGTTTTTATTTCTGTTTTTTTTTTAGTTAAAATTAATAAATTTTAAAAAAAAATTTAGATGCTAATGTGGAGACTTGTGGACATTATTATAATTATTTTAACTTATGCCATTTGCCACATATGCAATTTCTGTCTCTGATGTAACGATAGGAACAAAAACGAGACGTGTTTTCTAGGATATGGACTAAAACTGGTGGGAAAAAAAAAGTTTAGGACTAAAGTAGGAATCGCGTGAAAATGTAGAAACAAAAATGGGTTTTTCGCTTTAATTTTTTATGTTCATATTTAAATCAATCCAACAATCCTTCTCTCTTAAACTAACCAACTTAGTTTTGGGTTTTCTTACATATAAAATAAAATAAAATAAAATAAAAAAATTGGAGAATAAATGTTATTATTATTATTATGCTTTCACAAAAGGGAGATCATTTCTTTTCATAAACTATTTACTTTCCTTAAGCATAAATAGGAAATAAATATTCACATGCTATATATATATATATATATATATGTTCACATGTTTTTTGTATATATGTTGCTTGTAAATATATACTCACATGTTATTGCTTGTAAATAAATATTTTTTCAAAAACAGGTCTGTCAATGCCTTGTGGCGATTCGACCACCCATCGCAACGACACTCGCACGATGCCTGGAAGCAAGTGCAAGCTTGTGAGCTCGAGTGTTGTGGAGGAAGGTTGTACCTCAAGTGTGTGATTGGAATATGAGTCAATTTTAAGGAAATTACCAAGGGTAAGTGAAGTCGTCACCAATCATTGGGTATTCTCTAATGTGTGATTGGTCACTTGACTCTATTTGAATTTATTATCGATCCTAGACTAAGAAAAAGGTCGGTTTTCCTAATCTAATGTGGATGGGTAAAAAATCTTGATTCTTGAGTTCGGAAGTCTAGTTACATGTGGGAAAGGTGTTAGTCACCCCACAATGTCTGTCCGTAGATAGTCCTTTATTTTGGTAAAATCATAATTTAAGGACATTGGCAGTTGAAAACGAGCTATTGGCATTAGCTTTTGGGGCTTTAAGAAAATGGGTTTGAGTTTTGGATTCAAAAAGGGTGTGCTCTCGATCGATGCTTCCCAAATTTGTTTGGAATCATTGCCAAATTTCCATGGCAAAAATTCGGCAGCATTTTGCCTTATTTTTGTGGCAGAAATCCAGCAATGCTTCGCCTTAGGTGTGTCGTAGCGCACAAAACACTATTCTCACCAAACTTTCGCCGTGAGAATACAGCAATGGGGATGCCCCATTTTCACGGCGAAAATCCGGCAAAGTTTTGCGTTTGGTGCGCTATGGCACACTAGCAAGGTTTCATGCTTGTGTATACAGCGTGTACCAACATGGATTGGGACAGTCACACCGTGGTGACTATGCACACAGTATGACATGAATATGCACCTACAGCAATCGCCTTGAGCACTTACTCATGTCACAAGGTCCAGAGCACTCATGGCTAGAGAGGGTCACTCACATAGCCACAAGAGTCCACCATACAAAGTGCATGATCACCCACACACACGTAAGCATGTATGTATATATATATATACATCCATACATCATGCACAATGCTATCACACAGAGTAGAAAAGTAAAACAGGCATTGCCAACGTCCCACGGGCATGGCCCAATAAGTTACAGGAAATGTAAAACAGACATGGCCCAAGTAAGGAGCAGGAAAGATAAAGGGTACAAGGAAAGGGGGAAAGAGAAAACCACTCAGGAGGGACTAGGCCCCCTAATCTACTGAACATTACCCTTTGTGGGCTTATGTCTTCTTGCTTGCATCCTTCCCCCTTTTTTGCTTGCACCTAGGAGGTCGCACCCTTGCTCCAAGTGTCCATGCTTCATGCATGCACATGCAATAACAAAAGAAACAAGCCAGTAGACAAGCAAAGAAACAAATAGAAGGAAAGCATGCTAAAAGACAAGCTACCAAAAGATGTCAAACGGGGGCAAACAAACATGTTATCAAACAAAAGAGGGTGTCCTATGAAGACAAATTTAGGTTTAGATCAGGTGTCCATAGCTGCATGAGATTAAAGCATGGACGACACACAGACTCATGCATGAACATGTAGGCAAGCGTGCAAAGATGCAAAGAAGCAAAGAAAGCCAAACGGGTGGCACAAAGAAAGCAAGGCAAGCATATCCACACACAGAGCGGAGAAAGGGTATGCATCAAGTAAACTGACACCACGGAGGTGTATCTCACAAGTGGTCGCATCCAACAAGCCATAAAAGGGACAAATGCAACCACACAAGCAAATGGCCCCAAAGACTGACAAGCACAAACCCACGGAGGGCACAAAGCATGGCTGTAGAGAAGGAAAATTCCCGACCTATCACAAGCTGACACGTCACACTACCAAGTCCACAAAATGCAGCCAATTACAAAGTGCCACACGCTGCTGCTAGGTTTTACTATTACTATTCAGAAGCCAACAGAAATTTGCCAAATGCCATGCAAGAACCAATCATGCATCAGCTCATGTAAGCGATGACATAAGCAACCTCGCACGTGTAAGCGATGACACAATCATTCCAGCATGTGCAAGTGATGACATAAGCGGACCAATCAAGCTCTGCCACGTGTCACTAATCAGACTCCGCCACGTGTCGCTTACCTACCCCAAAATTCCTATAAATAGAAGCCTTCCTAAGCCATTTAGGAGGACACCAAAACCATTTGAAGCACTCAGAAGTCCAGAAGCTCTGCCGGAACCAAACTTTAAAGCCTCCAAGAACTTCAAGAACTTCAACTTCGAATAGGAAGAACATTCGAAGAGAAATCATCCAAATCATCCACCTAGATACAAAAGTCTGCGGGAATCAAGCCTAAAGTGTCCGAAAACATCAACAAATCACAAATCAGTGAAGCTCTACGAATTCAAGCCTCTAAAGCCCCGAAGAACTTCCACCACAAATCCAAGAACACGAAGAACACACGAAGAACACGAAGAACGTGAAGAACAAAGGATTTCTAACAAGCTCATAGCCAGAGATTCATTGTAATTTCGTTTCAGTAATCTTCGATCCATCCCTCAACCAAATTGAAGGATACTTTGTGTTTAAGTCAAAATCACATTACCACAAATTCAATTAACAAGTCTTGCAAGGAGATCGAATCAGAGGATAACTCTTTTGTAATTACAGAGAATTGTACCACACATATTCAATACAAATTCGCATTTGTACAACTATTTTACTTGTTTGACTTATTTCGAACCGAGAAATTTAGTCGTCCACATATTCTGGCACGCCTGGTGGGACATCTCTGCCTCTCATCTCATTCTCCTTCAAAGAAAGAAATCATCACCATCTTGCTACCAACTTCAATGGCCTCCAGCAAGAACATCCAAGCTTCAACAGCTACTTCAACTAAACTTGGTACGGCTACCACCAACAACTACATTGGTGTAATCAATTGTAGCCAACCTAAAGCAAATAATCAACTTCAATCTCAATCAACCAAGGAAGCCAAGGTCCAGACAATCATCTCCTTAGACCCTCTTAGAAGAAACAAGGTCATCAACAAAGGCGTCTCTACCTTGGAACACCTCAAGTATGGGGGCAAATCCCCTTCTTCCTTCATGAGAAGTTGGTCACACGATTTCTCTCCCATCAAAGGGAACCCAAAAGATAAGATTTCATGTGCTCACTCCAATTCACTTTCTTCTCCATCATCTTGGGAAGTTGTGTCAGTCATGATGACAAACACCTCTACCATGGAAGAAAAGATGGCTGAAATGGAGCAAAGGGTTGTCCTTCTCACAAAAGCACTTGAAGATAAGGACCTCCAAATTGCAACTTTAATGAATAAACTCGAAGTACAAGATCTTGGTGAATCAAGGCATGCTCATAAATTCACATCTGCAAAGGATGATGAAGGGAGAGAACTTGAGGACACTTCCCGACGAGAACAATCTACTTCGGTTGCTTCGTTGTCAGTCCAACAATTACAAGACATGATAACAAATACCATCCGAGCACAATATGGAGGTTCTTCTACAAGTTCTCTCACATATTCAAAACCCTACACAAAGCGCATCGACAACATGAGGATGCCAAATGGGTATCAACCCCCCAAATTCTTGCAGTTTGATGGCCATGGAAATCCTAAGCAACACATTGCTCACTTTGTAGAAACTTGTGAGAACGCAGGGACTCAAGGAGGCCTCCTTGTAAAGCAATTTGTCTAATCATCTTTCTTTCTTTCTCTGTGTTTTCCAAGTTTCATTTCCAATTGGGATTTCCATGTTTTATTTTCTCTAAGCATCGACATACATAAATGATTTTTTTTTTAATTTCTAGGTTTGTGTTGTTAGATCTAGATTTGTGTTCTTGTTGTTCTTGTTCAAGACACATTTAGATTCCAATTCATCTGATTTTTGGTTTTTATTTCTGTTTTTTTTTTAGTTAAAATTAATAAATTTTAAAAAAAATTTAGATGCTAATGTGGAGACTTGTGGACATTATTATAATTATTTTAACTTATGCATTTGCCACATATGCAATTTCTGTTCTGATGTAACGAAGGAACAAAAACGAGACGTGTTTTCTAGGATATGGACTAAAACTGGTGGGAAAAAAAAGTTTAGGACTAAAGTAGGAATCGCGTGAAAATGTAGAAACAAAAATGGGTTTTTCGCTTTATTTTTTTATGTTCATATTTAAATCAATCCAACAATCCTTCTCTCTTAAACTAACCAACTTAGTTTTGGGTTTTCTTACATATAAAATAAAATAAAATAAAATAAAAAAATTGGAGAATAAATGTTATTATTATTATTATGCTTTCACAAAAGGGAGATCATTTCTTTTCATAAACTATTTACTTTCCTTAAGCATAAATAGGAAATAAATATTCACATGCTATATATATATATATATATATATGTTCACATGTTTTTTTGTATATGTTGCTTGTAAATATATACTCACATGTTATTGCTTGTAAATAAATATTTTTTCAAAAACAGGTCTGTCAATGCCTTGTGGCGATTCGACCACCCATCGCAACGACACTCGCACGATGCCTGGAAGCAAGTGCAAGCTTGTGAGCTCGAGTGTTGTGGAGGAAGGTTGTACCTCAAGTGTGTGATTGGAATATGAGTCAATTTTAAGGAAATTACCAAGGGTAAGTGAAGTCGTCACCAATCATTGGGTATTCTCTAATGTGTGATTGGTCACTTGACTCTATTTGAATTTATTATCGATCCTAGACTAAGAAAAAGGTCGGTTTTCCTAATCTAATGTGGATGGGTAAAAAATCTTGATTCTTGAGTCTCGAAGTCTAGTTACATGTGGGAAAGGTGTTAGTCACCCCACAATGTCTGTCCGTAGATAGTCCTTTATTTTGGTAAAATCATAATTTAAGGACATTGGCAGTTGAAAACGAGCTATTGGCATTAGCTTTTGGGGCTTTAAGAAAATGGGTTTGAGTTTTGGATTCAAAAAGGGTGTGCTCTCGATCGATGCTTCCCAAATTTGTTTGGAATCATTGCAAATTTCCATGGCAAAAATTCGGCAGCATTTTGCCTTATTTTTGTGGCAGAAATCCAGCAATGCTTCGCCTTAGGTGTGTCGTAGCGCACAAAACACTATTCTCACCAAACTTTCGCCGTGAGAATACAGCAATGGGGATGCCCCATTTTCACGGCGAAAATCCGGCAAAGTTTTGCGTTTGGTGCGCTATGGCACACTAGCAAGGTTTCATGCTTGTGTATACAGCGTGTACCAACATGGATTGGGACAGTCACACCGTGGTGACTATGCACACAGTATGACATGAATATGCACCTACAGCAATCGCCTTGAGCACTTACTCATGTCACAAGGTCCAGAGCACTCATGGCTAGAGAGGGTCACTCACATAGCCACAAGAGTCCACCATACAAAGTGCATGATCACCCACACACACGTAAGCATGTATGTATATATATATATACATCCATACATCATGCACAATGCTATCACACAGAGTAGAAAAGTAAAACAGGCATTGCCAACGTCCCACGGGCATGGCCCAATAAGTTACAGGAAATGTAAAACAGACATGGCCCAAGTAAGGAGCAGGAAAGATAAAGGGTACAAGGAAAATAATTGTTCTCTTCCTTCTAACCAGAATAACATAACAAAATCTTTTCAAACTGAATTTCTTTCATTTCTTACAAAGTTGCCAAACTTAATATTAACTTTTTAAAACCACATATATTCATATTACAAAATAACAATTTTTTTCATAGTCCCAAAGTTTGACAATTTCACATATTATTGAAATCAAATAATTTGTAACTTTGACTTAAATCAGAAACATCATCTTTAAAAAATAGCAAGACTTTTCTTCATAAACTTCTTCTCATAAAAGATTATAACTTTAATAGTTACAAAACCTAACATTTCATAAAGAACATACATCTGATAACTTTTTAACATAAACTTATACTTTCATCATAAACTTTCTCTTTAAAGAATAGTAAAGCATTTCATCATAAACTTTATCTTTAAAGAACAACAAACCTTTTCATCATAAACTTTTTTTCTTGAGAGCTTATAACTTTTCATCACGCTTATAATACATTTCAACAAAGTCATTCTCTCATGATCATAAAATAACATAGTTGTTCATAAATAACATATTGGTTAGTTCATATTTGATAGGTTTGTAAAGATTTAGGAGGCTTCCAACACACTATGCCAGGCATCTAGCATTTCGCACAATGCCAAGGATTCCCAAGATCTTATCATAACGTATCACTCCGCTTTCTGTGTGCTCAGATCATCAACCACAGGGTTAGCTGGCATCCTCCAAAAGTTGGTTGTTCCTAACAAGGGTGGGTACAACAAAGTTCTCAACACTTTTAATAGCCAATCACATAACATTTTCTATGAAAAGCCAATAATTTAACTCACACTGGCCAAGTTCAAATCGCATCAGAGGACATAACCTGAAAACATTTCATACTTTTGCATCATAGTGAAATTCATACTTTTACATAACATTTCATAATAATAGCATTTCCATTATTTTTTTTTTTTGAATATCATGTTTGTGAAATGGTTAATATCATCAATATGCTAAAATCATATACTTTAGAATTTGTAAGCATCATGAACATACTTTTGTCTAAAACATGATTGTATCCAAAATCTTTTAATGCATAATAATATTTTTAAAATAATCTCATGACTTACCAAATGCCCATATCACTTATCTCTTACCTGAAACTAGAGGAACCGAGAGCCTGAAGTCAAAGGAGCTCAAGCTTGGGTGCTCACAACATCTAAACCAAATATCAAAACTTATTACTATCAATTCTAGCTTAACCATCGACTTATAAATGCATCTTAAAGCCTAACTCTTAAAAATCATGTAAACCCTAATCCCACCTCAAAGAGATTCTAAAACACAAGATATATTAATCAAATAACATAATGTTCCAACCCACCAAAAAAAAAAAAGCATTATTTTTTGGCGAAAAACTGATTTTCATCTCTACATTTTCACGCGATTCCCACTTTAGTCCCTAACTTTTTTTCCACCGCTTTTAGTCCCTATTCTAGAAAACGCGTCTCGTTTTTATCACTGCCGTTACATCAGAGACGAAAATTGCACGTGGCAAACGGCATAAGTTAAAAATATTAAAATAAAGTCCACAAGTTTCCACGTTAGCAACTAATTAAAAAAATTAATTTATTAATTTTAACTAAATAAAAAAAAATAAAAACAAAAAATCACATAAATTGGGATCTAAATGTGTCTTGAACAAGAACAACATGAACACAAACCCAGATCTAACAACATAAACCCAAATCTAAGAACACAAACCCACAATTAAAATCCAAAAATTAAAAATCTCAAAATCACCATTTTCTCAAACTCAGCAAAATCATCAAATCCTAAAGCCCCAAAGTACCAAATCAATCCAAAAATACAACACAACCAATCCAAAAAAAAAAAATCTCAAACTCAGAAAAACCCATCTCAAGCAAGTTGAACCTAGCAAACCCACCTCAAGCAAACCCAGATCCGATGGCCCGAAGCACCCGATTGGCCCGAAGCTTCCCGGTGTAGCTAGGCTCAAACGATTTGACTCCAGCCGAACATTTCAGACAATCCAGCTTGGTAGTACTGAATATGGTTGCGCCCAGTGGCAGCAATATGGGATCAAACAGCTTCGAGGAGATGGAGGGCCCCAATGGCAACAACATCAACAGTGTAATCTGGGATCTCGAATGAGACAGCCACGTGGGATTGGGCAATGAGGTTGTAAACCTCATCTAGGAGTATCGTGACAAAGAAAGGAGGCATCGGTGAGGTCAGCGTAGTGGAGCTTCATTCGAGTCTTGTGGGCATTGTGGGGGGTCAATGTAGATGTCGTTAATTCGCTGAGTGTTGAAGTTGGAGAACCGTCGGATCAAGCCATGTACCTCGTAGCCTTTGTCGAGTTAAAACTCGGTCAGGTAGGAACCGTCTTGCCTGGTGATTCCGGTGATCAATGCGACTTTGTGTGGCGTGCATGGAGGAGATTTGCCGTTGGTTGTAGATCCCGATCTGGATTTGTCGCGATCTTGTAAGCTTCTCTCTCTCTAAATCATCTTTCTTTCTTTCTCTGTGTTTTCCAAGTTTCATTTCCAATTGGGATTTCCATGTTTTATTTTCTCTAAGCATCGACATACATAAATGATTTTTTTTTTAATTTCTAGGTTTGTGTTGTTAGATCTAGATTTGTGTTCTTGTTGTTCTTGTTCAAGACACATTTAGATTCCAATTCATGTGATTTTTGGTTTTTATTTCTGTTTTTTTTTTTTAGTTAAAATTAATAAATTTTAAAAAAAAAATTTAGATGCTAATGTGGAGACTTGTGGACATTATTATAATTATTTTAACTTATGTCGTTTGCCACATATGCAATTTCTGTATCTGATGTAACGACAGGAACAAAAACGAGACGTGTTTTCTAGGATATGGACTAAAACTGGTGGGAAAAAAAAAGTTTAGGACCAAAGTAGGAATCGCGTGAAAATGTAGGAACAAAAATGGGCTTTTTGCTTTATTTTTTTATGTTCATATTTAAATCAATCCAACAATCCTTCTCTCTTAAACTAACCAACTTAGTTTTGGGTTTTCTTACATATAAAATAAAATAAAAATTGGAGAATAAATGTTATTATTATTATTATTATTATTATTATTATTATGCTTTCACAAAAGGGAGATCATTTCTTTTCATAAACTATTTACTTTCCTTAAGCATAAATAGGAAATAAATATTCACATGCTATATATATATATATATATATGTTCACATGTTTTTTTGTATATATGTTGCTTGTAAATATATACTCACATGTTATTGCTTGTAAATAAATATTTTTTCAAAAACAGGTCTGTCAATGCCTTGTGGCGATTCGACCACCCATCGCAGCGACACTCGCACGATGCCTGGAAGCAAGTGCAAGCCTGTGAGCTCGAGTGTTGTGGAGGAAGGTTGTACCTCAAGTGTGTGATTGGAATATGAGTCAATTTTAAGGAAATTACCAAGGGTAAGTGAAGTCGTCACCAATCATTGGGTATTCTCTAATGTGTGATTGGTCACTTGACTCTATTTGAATTTATTATCGATCCTTGACTAAGAAAAATGTCGGTTTTCCTAATCTAATGTGGATGGGTAAAAAATCTTGATTCTTGAGTTCAGAAGTCTAGTTACATGTGGGAAAGGTGTTAGTCACCCCACAATGTCTGTCTGTAGATAGTCCTTTATTTTGGTAAAATCATAATTTAAGGACATTGGCAGTTGAAAACGAGCTATTGGCATTAGCTTTTGGGGCTTTAAGAAAATGGGTTTGAGTTTTGGATTCAAAAAGGGTGTGCTCTCGATCGATGCTTCCCAAATTTTTTTGGAATCATTGCCAAATTTCCATGGCAAAAATTCGGCAGCATTTTGCCTTATTTTTGTGGCAGAAATCCAGCAATGCTTCGCCTTAGGTGTGTCGTAGCGCACAAAACACTATTCTCACCAAACTTTCGCCGTGAGAATACAGCAATGGGGATGCCCCATTTTCACGGCGAAAATCCGGCAAAGTTTTGCGTTTGGTGCGCTATGGCACACTAGCAAGGTTTCATGCTTGTGTATACAACGTGTACCAACATGGATTGGGACAGTCACACCGTGGTGACTATGCACACAGTATGACATGAATATGCACCTACAGCAATCGCCTTGAGCACTTACTCATGTCACAAGGTCCAGAGCACTCATGGCTAGAGAGGGTCACTCACATAGCCACAAGAGTCCACCATACAAAGTGCATGATCACCCACACACACGCAAGCATGTATGTATATATATATATATACATCCATACATCATGCACAATGCTATCACACAGAGTAGAAAAGTAAAACAGGCATTGCCAACGTCCCACGGGCATGGCCCAGTAAGTTACAGGAAATGTAAAACAGACATGGCCCAAGTAAGGAGCAGGAAAGATAAAGGGTACAAGGAAAGGGGGAAATAGAAAACCACTCAGGAGGGACTAGGCCCCTTAATCTACTGAACATTGCCCTTTGTGGGCTTATGTCTTCTTGCTTGCATCCTTGCCCCTTTTTTGCTTGCACCTAGGAGGTCGCACCCTTGCTCCAAGTGTCCATGCTTCATGCATGCACATGCAATGACAAAAGAAACAAGCCAGTAGACAAGCAAAGAAACAAATAGAAGGAAAGCATGCTAAAAGACAAGCTACCAAAAGATGTCAAACGGGGGCAAACAAACATGTTATCAAACAAAAGAGGGTGTCCTATGAAGACAAATTTAGGTTTAGATCAGGTGTCCATAGCTGCATGAGATTAAAGCATGGACGACACACAGACTCATGCATGAACATGTAGGCAAGCGTGCAAAGATGCAAAGAAGCAAAGAAAGCCAAACAGGTGGCACAAAGAAAGCAAGGCAAGCATATCCACACACAGAGCGGAGAAAGGGTATGCATCAAGTAAACTGACACCACGGAGGTGTATCTCACAAGTGGTCGCATCCAACAAGCCATAAGAGGGACAAATGCAACCACACAAGCAAATGGCCCCAAAGACTGACAAGCACAAACCCACGGAGGGCACAAAGCATGGCAAAGCCTTGATTTAGACAAGCAAACATGGATATAAAGAATAGAAGCAAGCAAGCAAATTTAGGCATGTAAAAGGAAATGATCCAAACCCTTTGATATAGGCCTAGGTGTATGGATGTAGGCCTAGACCACAAGATCTAGATCTACACCCTACCTAAAGGGCCAAAACACAAGAAAAAGGGATAACAAGAGGAAAAAAAAAAAAAAAAGGCTTTAAAAGCACATGGCATTGCAACCAACATGTAGATCTAGACACACGAACAAGGCATAGAGCACTCAAAGATGTAGATCTAAGCATAAACAAGGCAAGGAGTACATAAACAAGTAGATCTAAGCATGAACATGGCAAGGAGCATATAATCAAGTAGATCTAAGCATGAACAAGGCAAGGAGCACATAAACAAGTAGATCTAAGCATAAACATGGCAAGGATCACATAAACAAGTATATCTAAGCATGAACATGGAATAAAGCACATAGGCATATGGATCTAAGTACAAACATGGAATTTAGGCATATCCTAGCCCAAGAAGGCTAGGCCAACATCATCAAAGCATTAAAACATGGCAAAAAGCAAGGAGACATGCTAAGAAAGTTATAGAACATGCTAGGAAGCAAGATAAAGCAAAGAACATGCTAGGAAAAGCAATAAAGCATATTATGAATAAAGATAAAGCA
The DNA here is from genome assembly GCF_002906115.3 of Quercus suber. Lineage (NCBI taxonomy): Eukaryota > Viridiplantae > Streptophyta > Magnoliopsida > Fagales > Fagaceae > Quercus > Quercus suber. The sequence goes on from NW_027070354.1 coordinate 51,463, forward strand.
AATTGTGTATATTGTACAGCTAAAAAGCTACATCTATAGCCTTTGAACCTCAAATCCAAGTTACTAAGACCAAGGAGAGGAAAAATAGTGCAAGAACAATTTGATTGTTGAGAGAATAGAGGAATCAAAGGTTTTTTGATGTGTTTGAGATAGAATTATAGAGCAAAAGAGAGAGAATCAACCTAGGAAATGCTCCAAAATTGCCCAATTTTGTTCTTTTTTATCTTAGGGGGGTCGGGGGTATTTATAATAATTTTTTGACTCTTCAACTCCGGTGGCCACTTAGTGGCTACCGACTTGGAATGGCGTGATAAAGGCCTTCCCGGGCTTGGATTAGGTTGATCTTGGTGTCCTTGGAAAGGTATAGATGTGGAAAACTAAAGAACTTGGAAATCCAATGGTCGGACCAAAAGTTATGGCCTCAGGAAACAAGTTGATGCGCTTTGCACAGCTTTCAAGATATCTCAATCATTTTAACTCCGATTTTGACCCACGAATAATCATTGAAAAAGGAATTCAATAATCTTACTAATGACGCTAGTCACAACCCATTCTGATAGTCAAATCAAAATTAGAGTTTTTGGTGCCCCCAAGAGTCAACCTCGGGTCAAACTTGGTCAAAGTTGACAAAAATCACTGAGTAGCTTAGGTTTGATGTAAAAACATGAAAAATGTTATTTTGGGATGATTTTGACCAATTTTGACTTTTGGCCAAGGGCATTTTGGTCAACTTGGCTTGAAATGGCACTTTGATTGCTCCTATGCTCAAACGGGTTGTACCATGTTAATCTAGATATTTCCACGGCCCCATGGAAGAAAATTAATATTTTTGAGATTTTCAAGATCTGGCACACAAATCAAGGACAAACAAAATACTATATCTACAAGGTGTCAAGTATTCTAGTTATTCCTCAAAGTTGTAAATTGTTAGGATTAAATAAAAATGAGACACAATCTTTAGGATATATGTTGTGAGGTGTCTAACACCTTCCTCACATATGATTGAGCTTCTAAGTCCCAAGTCTTTGTTTCATAACTTTCCTTACCTTATTAGCTTAAGTGCCCTTATGAAAGCCCTTTGATAATTAGATAATTAACATGATTTAGCCAATAATAACCATTCACACCGAGAATTCAATGGTTGGTGGTGACTCATAAAAATAAAAATAAAAATAAAAAAGGAAGAAGAAGACTCACTAACACATACATCACTCTAGTGTCACAATGCACACATGTCATCACACGTCACCAAGATAACAAAATTAATAAAAGACACTGGTAGCATGGTGTGTAACCCCTTATAAGCAAGAGACAAGTAGGAAATAATCCGGTGCCCACAAAACCAACTCCAAATTTTAAGTCCAAAAGTGTACTTTTATATATACTTTATTATAATATTTATATTTATCTTTTCCATTTCTAATAAATATAAATCTTTATAATTAGTGTGGGCATCTCAATCAATTTGTTTTGGATAAAAAAATTATATGTGTGTGTTTAAAAAATATATATTTGTTTCGGCACAAAATAATAGATAATCTATCCAACACATAAATGGTAGGGAATTCACGTTCTCAGCATCTTTGGATCAAGCCGGCGGTTTTTCTTGTAATAATGGAAAACCAGCACAATACAGTAAAAAACATTTTCTGTTTTATAAAAGAAGAAAAACGTTTTACAGACGTTACATAATCAATAGATTACCACAAATAAACTTCACACGCCCCAAAAAAAAAACATCTCTTTTGATGATAATTCCTATCTATCTCCACCCACTCTCTCCATGGGCAACCTTTGTCAGCCGTTGTTGACTGTGGACCAACTACGTACAAAGGTTATACAGTTGCTTAATGTTTTTCTAAATTTTTTTTTCCCCCCTCAAACTAGCCACTCTTTCATGTGAGGCTCTCAAATGATCCAAACAACTAAAAAAATATGTTTTCTATGTAAGATTATTGTAAAGTTGTTATTTACAACTATGTGTTTTTGTTAGCTTATATTCCGTGTCAAATTTGATTGTAATTTTATTCAATCTTTTATACCCTGTATTTATTGTGAGATTTCATTATAAGAGTTGTGTGTTAGAGAGAGTGTGTGTGAAGACTCAAGCAATTGAAGACTGAAGTGTTTTCGCGAGTAACTCACGACTTAGCATCCCACAAAGTAACTCATGTGTCTTGCACATGCTGAAATGCGAAAAGTTAGGCCAGATGGAGACAGCTGTGTCTCACAAGTATCTCACGGGTAAGACCTTCCTGTGAGACACCTGCAAGACATTCTGTTCTGCTACCTTGTCCAGTCTGATATGCACTTTCTGTGCCTACACTATTCATACCCACATTACCCACAAATGTTGAGAAGTGTTTTTAAGAGAAAATCTTAGTCAAACACTTTGAAAGTTAGATATTGTTATACCCACAATCCTCTACACATTTGCTTGTGGAATTTCCTCAACTCCCACCTCTACATTTTCATACCATTGAAAGGTTGATATCTCAAACACTTACCACACCCTTTCAAAGTGTCAAATGAAGTTTTTGTACTGCTGGGAAGCATTGGAAGAAGCTAAGGATGGTAGATGCAACATGGAGCTTGTTGCGGAATCCAGAGAACTAGACAAGACATGATTCCGAGAAGCCTTATTGGAGTAGGAGATTAGAGGGCTTAGGTACATCAGGTAGATTAGGCTTTGAGGGTCTCTTGCTAACCCATATATCCCAACTGATTGTCTACTAGATTGATTACCGCTTGGAGGGCGGCAGAAAAGTTTTTCGCCAAGTTCTTCGATTGCCTCTTCGATAACACATTTGCGTGTTATCTTGTATTTGCATCTTTCTTCCCTACTCTTTTACATTCCATTTTACTACTATGTTGCTTAGTTTATGGATTAGAGTAGCTTGTTTGTTTGTCCGCTCACATTTACACTATTTCGCACTTAGTATTAAGTTAGTGTAAAATCAATCGAGCTGTAACTTTTAATTGGGGGTCTAAACAGCTCTTGTGTTTTCAACACATTTTCGAACTTTCAATTTGTTTTTGTAAGAAAGAGTTTTTTCTCACAATTATTTGAAATTGTAAGAAATATTAATAATTATCCATGCAAGACAAACAACAGAAATTGTTTTTTACTATCATTAAAAAAGTCACCAACTAAACATAGAAAAACAATTCATTTTCTAAAATAAGTTTTCCGTCAACAAACAAAACCTAAATTGCTTTAGATCTCTACCTTGTTTTAGGTGATATTTATTTCGTACATTGAGCATGATGTTGTGAAACAAAAGTGTGGCATACTGTTTGGCCCAACAGATTAGGAAGAATATATCTCAAAAAATATATATCTATCATTGTTCTCACAGATTGTGAGTCTCACACAACTATGAGATCCTCACACTGCAATGGGAAATAAATATTAACATATCTGATGCTTTTGATAATTATTGGTAGGTGAATAGGGCTGTGGATGATCCCACAAAATTCATTCCCGACCATAAAAGATATGATAAAAATAACTTTAAAAATTCACAGTGCAAGATGAAAGCAAATCAAATATGAAATAAAAAAAGAAAAATAAAAAAACACATACTAATTGATGCATGAAGTCATTCGCGCATATACTACAGTATAAAAGAAAAACTCTCTCTCTCTCTCTCTTAAAGTTTTACAGCTTCAAGGTCAAATCCAGCTTGTCATCGTCATTGTTGCTGTCAGCAGCTTCAATTGACAGCACGATGGGGTGATCCAACTGATCAATAAACGGCCTAGTGCAATCACTAGGAGGCTCTTCCACCATTCTCCTTTGGGCTTGTTCAGCAGAAAGCATCATCTGTGGCGGAAGTGCAAATTTATTCATTGGCATAGGAGGAAGTAGAGGTGGTAGGTTTGGCTGCGGAGCTATAAACCGGCTACCACCATAAAAAAGGTGTCTTTCCGGTGGTGCCATGGGTTGCACTGGGGCTAACCTGCTCTCGAAAAGTTGAGAGGGTTCACGCGGTGGTATTGACAAAGCAAAGTTGGGTCGTAAAGGATTGGGGCAGAGAGCTCTTTGGGATGGTGGTATGCGGTTTGCTCTATGTTGCAATCTTGAGTTAGACTCTTCATTCACCATGTGAGACTCAATGTGATTTATGAGGGCTTGGGTGCTCACAAACACACGGTTACATATTCGACACGCAATCCGTGTTGGCATATAAGGGTGGTGTCGTTGTGAATTGTTAAACTCGTGCATATTTCCATGCCTCATGTTCCAATGATACTCACCCATGTTAAGGTGTGCAACAAAGAAGAAAGTCTGAGAAGAGGTTTAGGGTTTATGGCTTTGGATGATTTATTTGCAAAATTGGAGAACGCTTGATAGTGAGGAGGAAAGATGCATTGAGTGCCTTGTACAAGTAAGCAATTTATAGGCACTTTCTACCTTTTTTAAGGTTTTTGAATATATCACAATGGGATGCAAGTTATTAATTGTTGCCATTTATGATTTGGCAGTGTCTATGAAAAAAAAGAAATGCCATTCCTCAATAAGGGTTTGACCAATTTAAAGCTAATTAAGTTGTTGTCATAATAAAGCAGAAGTATGACACCAATAAAGGAACGGAATTGAATAAAAGGAAGTATATATAGAATATATAGATGGTAGTGTTCTGATTCAGGAATCTATGCACAAGGCTGAGGAATGGATTGCTACCCCGGCCATTAAAGAGAGTTCATAATGGTAATTCAACCTAATTTCCAAAATGCAGCATTAATTTTCCAAAATGTATCTCATTATATTTATTTTGTTTAATTTATGGCAACATGATTAATTTCTTCTATTAATGACAATCACATATTAGGTAACTTATTAAGAAGCTTCCATATTTTCTAAATATATATAACTTTTAGTCATATGCATTTATTAAAAAAAAAGTCATATACATGGAACATTTTCTTAGCGGCGGAATATTTCCTGCTACTCTAATTTATATTGAAGCAACAGCAGATGAATATTACCAGAATATAAGTCTTTTTTTTTTTAAAGAAAACGAAAAGTACATGAATATGGTTCTCTGCCCATTATCATTAATATGATGTTATATAATATCTACTCCCAGGATACCTTTCCATAAATGACAAGAATGACTGATTATTCAATGATGATATTTACTTGAGGAGATAAACTTTCAGATTTATGGTTAATTAATAGCAACAAGTGGTACTATACAATACTAGTGATTTTAAGTAATCACTTTTAATAAGTACTTTTTATTATTACTTAGAAAAATTAATATCTAGAACACATGACGCTCATAGTTGAATTGATTTTTGTGAATTACATTGGTGTTCAAATTGGGTAAGAGTGAGTTCTCAGCGGAAAAAGTAATGGCTCACAACGTGAGGCTTATGATTTCCCAAAAAGAAAGCCACATACGGCTTATCCAGCATTGGCTGCCTCTTTTGGGAAAGATTTAAAAAAAAAAAAAAAAGTTTGGTAAAACACAAAAATTATTCTGGAGTTTATTAGGCACATGCTAAGGGAAACCAAAATTTCTCAAAAATATTATATTTGTTCCCTAAGAGCATCTCTAATAGCTTAGCAATATTTTGGTATAAACAGTTACTTTTGCTATTTGTCTTAGCCCTATTTTGGTATAAACAATTATTTTTGCTATTTGTCTACCTATTTTTTTAAGGCAAAAACATTATTTTGGATCCCTACATTTTGAGATCATAATCAATTTAGTCTCTACATTTTAGTAGCAGTCAATTTGATCCCTACTATTTTCAACTTGCAGTCAATTTGGTCCCTACCATTAACTCACTAACAGAAAATGCCCTTACGTGGAGTTTCTCTTCAAATGCTGATATATCTAATTTTTAGTGGCCACATCAGCTATTACATGAGAAAAAAAAAAATGTCACATCAGCTTTAATTTTTGGCATAAATGCATTTTTAGTACCTACATTTTCATTTTATCGCTTTTAGTTCCAAAACCAATTAACGAGTGTTATTTTTGTCCTTTCCGTCAGTTAACAGACGAAAATATCTAAGATGAATGATGGAGGAATTAAAATATTATTAAAAATCCACTATGGCACTCATCACCCAAGCCACATGGGTTTCCCGCCCTTTTATTTCACAATAATTTATATATATAAAAAAGCCACATCAGATAAAATAAAATAAAAATTTCTAACCTTCTTAATTTTTTAAAAAGAAAATAAAAGAATTAAATTAATTTTGTTTCTTCTCTTGTTTTCTTTTTTTCTTTTTTCTTTTTTTGGAAGAACATGAAGAACCCAAAAATTTCTAACCCATTAAATTATCGGCAGTCACTCCTACCTTCAAAGATTCAAAACACTTTCAACAAACCCAAAGTCCTTACACACTTCCATCCAAATTTATAGACGCAATTAGAATCTCTCATTTTCATTACAAGCCCAAATTTACAGTCCTTTCACATTCACATTCACATTCTCATCACAAACCCAAATTTACAAACACAATTGGAATCTTTCAAAAATAACAATTAGAATCTCTCAAGCTCTCTCTCTCTACGGGCTAACTAAAGGTGAGCTCTCTCTTTAAATCCATTGCAGAAACAACGAAGCCATTGGTGGTGAGGTTTGTGAAGTCGAGTGCGATGGGTTTGATCTGGGTTAGAGATAGAAAGAGGCTGAGATCGGCTTGATCTAGGTTAGAGAGATGCTGTGATTGGTTGTTGGCAATGGTATGGTCGACAACAAAGCGACGCAAGGCCAGTGACAACGGAGCTCGATGGGTGACGGCGCAACATAAAGCCACTTCTCTTATCTCTTCTAAACACTAGCCACTTTTCCTCATCTCCTCTAGAATCTTCTTTCTCTCTCTCTCTCTCTCTCTCACCATCTCTCCTCTAGCCCGAGCCTCCATGGCCAAACACAGTCATGCCTGGTTGTCTCTCCTTGATCTGAACATACTCAAATCTATCCCCTTTCTCTATCTTTGATCTAGACGATTAGATTGGGTTTTTGCTATTTAGGTTTGCTTGGGTCTATAAATTTGGATTAAGGTGTGTAAGGACTTTGGGTTTGTTAAAGGTATTTTGAATTCTTGAAGGTCTTTGTGTTTGTAATGGGAATGTGAAAGAATGACAAAGTAATTGTTGAATGTCATTGTGTTTGTAAATCTATGGGCATATCTTTCTGTTTGTAAATCTGACTGATTTTATGGGTTTCGTTGCTAAGGAAATACAAGAAAAGAGAAAAATTTTAAAACTTTGCAAAACCATAGCTATGTGTACGCAAGAACCATACATGCGTACACCACTTTGAGCCTATGTACTGCAAAGTTGGCAGAGTTATGTAAGGAAAGTTTTTAATGGAAATATGTGTAGAGCTAATCTCACATCGCTTGGGAATAACCTTGCACCCATCTCTTCACACTATAAAAGATCTCCTACCCTATTTTCCCAAAACAAACATAAATAACTAAGGAAATAGTAAGGAGTTCTTCTTTTAAAACACCTTCAACTAAAAGTTTTCCTGGGACCATTTCTAGTCTAAGCCCTCTAGTTAAAGCTTAGTAAGCTTTAGGGTTTTTGTTTGTTTTATAGATTGATTGAGGAGAGCGGTCAAATTCAAGCTCCAAGAGCTTTTCTTTTGAGGTATTTTCCCTTTTCTTTTCTTTTATATTTTGTTTTATTTATTGCTTGTATAGTTTAGGTTTATTGCTTCAGTAATTTAGTAGCATCCTAGGTCAGATTTGAGGAAGTTTTGTTGAGTGTTGTATGTTAGGTTCTAGGTCGAATTGTGTATGCAGATTCATCAGTGCATATGTATGCTTCTACATGTGCACACATGCTTAATCTAGAATACCCAGAATTATTTGTTTTTTGTTTTTATTTTTGTTTTGTTTTGTTTGTTTAGATACATGCTTAGGTCCCTGTTTAAGCTTAATAAAATGTGTTTGGGTCTTTGCTTCCTTTAGAACTCTTTTTGTTTGTTTTTTGTTTTTGTTTTGATGTTTAGATGATTATGGTTTGAATGTCTTTGAATATGAATATTAACATGCATATCACATGATCATACATCTGTGTATGGGTGTTGTGGTGACGCAATAAGGTAAGTACATTCATTCTGACATGACATGCATGATAGGATGAGATGAACATGAGATGATGAACATGTTGATACTATGTGGTACTACCATGTAATGTATGTTGTTGTCATGTATGCTTGCTGCCTTAATGTGTATATATGAATGTAGGTTGATATGGATGCATGAGATGATGTTGTAGACACCCCATTTTGCAACTCTTATTTAACCGCATTTGCCTTGCATTGTATGTCATCACCATCTCATGTCCCTAAGGCAAAAATGTAATTTTGCCTGTTTAATCTCTAAATACATTTCACAAAATGAAAAAATGAAAAAATCCAAAGGATTTGGGACTAAGTGCCGAATGGCACTTGGGTCAAATCCCCCAAATTTTCTTCCCTTTTCAATTTGACTTGTTCCCTATGATATTGATTCCTATGTTTTCACTTAAGAAAAAAAACCTAAAATTCCTGAGTCCCATATGTAAGGTTGAATTTAATCAACCATCTAATTGGCTTTATTCCATGTCAAATTTGCTTATATTTTAGCAATTAGTAACCCTGTATTTAGGTGGGGATCTTGTAAGGGTAGTGAGTGAGAAAGTGTGAAGAAATGCTCAAGATCGTGCAAAGAAGCAGGGACTTGCGACTGGATCTCACGGATGGCTCGGGGCTTCCAAGTCGCCAGAAGTTGTACACGTGCCAAGCATGCCAGAAGCTGAAGAGTCACGCCAACTATTGCACTACAAGACAAAAGTCTCAGGCTGTTAGCTCATGGCTTGAACTCGCGACTCAACTCGGTCGCGAGTTCAAGTCGCCAGAACACCCTGTTTGGGAAAAACTGACTCTTCGCATTCCATTCTCACCCTAGTATAAATACCCCTCATTCCCACGAAATGTAGAGAGCTTCCAGAGAGAATTTTGAGAAAGAAACCCTAGAGAAAAACAAGATTGTCTCATCCACAATCTTCACAAAGAGACTCTTTAAATTCCTCTACTCTCTTTCTCTTCATTGATACATCTTTGAGAGGTTCTTGACCAAATCATTTTTTCACCATACCCACGTCTATGAGAAGGTTCTTTTGGTGCTAAGGGAAGCAGTTTGGAAGGGACCAATGATTATTGGTAGATGCTATGGTTTGTAATGGAATTCGGTAAGGTAGAAAAGAAAAAGGTTCGGTGCAACCTCGTTGGAGCAAGAAGCTTGGAGGGCTTAGGTGCCTAGGTAGATTAGGCTTAGAGAGTCTATTGCTGTTCATGTATCCCAACTACATTTTCTAGTGGATTATTGACCGCTTGGAGGGCGGCGGAAAGGCTTTACGCTGAGGGCTTCGGTTTCCTCTTCGTTAACACATCATGTGATGTCCTTGTGTTTGCATCTCTCTTCCCTTTATCTTTACAATTTAATTACTATTGTGATTGTGATTATTTATGGTTTAGATTGTTTATCAATTCTGTTTTAAGCTTGTTATCATTTTTCGCACATACATTGTTTGATATAAAGCTTGAATTGGTAATTTGTTGTTTGGGGGTCTAAACGTTCATAATGTTTTCAACGCTATTTGAACTTTCACCATATTGCCTTGAGACTTATCCGTAGCTCCTACACATTTAGTATAAATACCCCCTCCAACTTTAGTCTAAAAACACATTGAGTATCTTAGAAACTCTAGAAATTCTCAAAGCTTCTTAGGAAACTATGATTTCTCTTTTCCTTTGTCCTTATTCTTTAGAGTTAGTAGTAGGAAGGTGCCTTCGGTGTCTTGGATCTCCTGGTCTTAATTCACTAGAAGGTATAGTTTGGACCTCCTAGTCTTAGGCAATCAACTTTCTTGCTTGGAGTGCTAGTGCATGTGTAAGTTCCGTGATCCGTACCCCTTTTAGATGACATATCGGTATGGTGGTTCCTTCTTGTGAAGGTGGGGTGCATGGTACTTAATCTCCCTAGAAGCGGTTTAAGCTCAAACCAAGCGTGAGCCTGGGAGTATGCGGTGCCTCTTAAAAAGAAGCAAATGAGTTACCACCTGGTTATAGGTCTGGGAACCAAAAAATTACTCCATGAAGGTCTTTCTACTAGACAAGGCCCAAAATTAGGGTACAGGATGGGAAGAGGTTGGATACCCCAAGCCTGCCCATCCGTAACTGGCCTTCATATATTGTTACTGGATAATGGATAAATGGTATCTATCTAATAAGCCTATGTGAACATGCGCATGCATCTAAGCCCTAGAGTTCGTCTACAGGTTACGTGAGGTAGATATGAAAAGTAGAATAGACATGTGAAAGGCAAACAATCATATGAAGGTCAAAGGGATGTATGCATATATGACAACTGATCATGTGAACATGTGAGCATCTAAACATGTGAGCATGAAAGCACTTGAGCATCAAAGTGAGTAAATGTATGAGCATGTGGTCATCAAAGCATGTGAACATGAGAGCATATGAGCATGTGAACATGAGAGCATATGAGAGCATGTGATCATGTGAGCATGCAAGCATATGGACATGTGAGCATGAGATCATGTGAGCATCCAAACATATGAGCATGCAAGCATATGGACATGTGAGCATGTAATCATATGAGCATATAAGCATATTCACGTATAAGCAAACAAGCATGTGAGAATATGTAAGGATGTAAACATCTAAACACATACATTTTACTGCCCAATTACCTCAGCATTTAAGCACAATCATCAAAATGTGCGAGCGCATGGACATCTAATTACATGAGCACATGAATATCCAAGCACATAGTCATATCATCCAAGTGTGTGCACATGTGTATATCAAACAAAGGGCTGAATATTTAATGAGGATTAATGATTAAGTCTTGTGAAAGAGTGACACTTAATTGGAGTGGAATCTTCATCAAGTCTTGAATTTCTTTCCTTTTTTAAACTCAACATCAATTATTAAAAGTGCTCTTGATCTTTAAATGTGCTTTTGCCTTTTAGAGTTTTTTAACCAATTGAATTTTATTGTCTTCAATATCAAATTAGTTTGAATTCAAATATCCAAGTCTTTTAAGAAGGATTATTGAATTAAATAAGCTATTGATTGCTTTGTCCTTTCCTAATTAACTTTTGAATTTAAATTCAACTATCTCCAATATATTAGGCAATATAAATCTCTTGATTGTCAACCATTAATGTTTGTCAACTATTTCGGAATTAATCCCTTTAGCATTTTAGAAAAGATTTGTAATTAATAGCTCATTAATCACTTGTCCTTTCCTTAATTGACTTTTGAGTTTAAATTCAAATTAGTCATTTTTTTATCATTAAAGCTTGATTACCTAATTCTTGGAAAGATTTTATCTTCAATTAGACTATTAAAGCTTTCCTTGCTAAAATAATTAGATTTAAACATTGACATTTAAATCTAATTGACTATCATCTTTTAAGGAAAGATTTTAGTCTTCCATGCATTTAAGACCATTAAGAAATATTAACATTAATGCTTGATTACATTCCATAATTACCACCTTAAAATTTTATGACATTTGACTAACCCTAGAAATTAATAAGGATTTTATTAAAGAGCAAGATTTAGATATAGTACTTAGGTGCTGTTCCTTAGGTTCCCCTTTTAAGATTCTGCCATGTGAATTTTTTCTCATGGGATGGAAATGTATTTTTCAGTTAAGTAATCACATGATTGAATATTAAGAGGGGAACCTAAGGAATAAGACTTAAGTTACTATACCTAAGTTTTGTCCTTCATTAAAAAAAGGAAAGCAGATTAGCTACACAATTTTTAGGTATTTTGGGTATTTTGAATATATTACAAAAAACAAATAAAAAGATATATACATACACACACACACACATGCACAAACAATGGGTTAAACTATATGAAAAATAAACAAAACAAAATAACATTTTTAAAATAAAGCAAATAAATAAATAAAAAATAACATGAAGAATATATTTTGCCCTAGAAGTGCGTACGTAGCATAATGAATGCGCACCATTATACTGACGTGTGCGTCTAGGGTTTCAATTCGATTTTTAGATTCATGTTATTAGAAGTGATGTGGATTATTCAAGAATTGAAGTTGATTTACTTTATAAAAGAAGATATCAATGCATAGCAAACAACAATGAAGCACATGTAAAGAACATGTTATCAATGAAATCATCAAACACATCATGCACCATATTGATAGAAATAATGGAATAAAAAAGAGAAAAGAACAATAATGAAATAAATAAAGAAAATAAAGAGGGAAAATATAGGTCACGGGAAAGACCCATATCTCACCCCTTTAGCGCCTTACAGTNTACTATATAAAAATAAACAAAACAAAATAACATTTTTAAAATAAAGCAAATAAATAAATAAAAAATAACATGAAGAATATATTTTGCCCTAGAAGTGCGTACGTAGCATAATGAATGCGCACCATTATACTGACGTGTGCGTCTAGGGTTTCAATTCGATTTTTAGATTCATGTTATTAGAAGTGATGTGGATTATTCAAGAATTGAAGTTGATTTACTTTATAAAAAGAAGATATCAATGCATAGCAAACAACAATGAAGCACATGTAAAGAACATGTTATCAATGAAATCATCAAACACATCATGCACCATATTGATAGAAATAATGGAATAAAAAAGAGAAAAGAACAATAATGAAATAAATAAAGAAAATAAAGAGGGAAAATATAGGTCACGGGAAAGACCCATATCTCACCCCTTTAGCGCCTTACAGTGATGTTGATTGACCAGTCCCTTGATTGAAATTGACTATCACAACTTTGTGTGTGGGTTAACAACTTGGATAAAGGTTGATTTTGGGTTTTAATGAAGAAACCTAAGATTAGTGAAAAGGTGGCTATGGATCACAAAAAAAGGTTAGTGTGATTAAAAAAAAAAAAAAAAAAAAAAAGATTAGTTTTTTTGTAACCAAAGCATTAGAAAACTCAATCAAGTGCTCATAAAAACTGTTCTCACACTCTTAGAAACTCACTAAGTATTTTGGAGTGATTTTCTCAAAGCTTCCACTACGGGTGAAACGTTAGGCTCCTTTTGGTGGTGGAAAGTGGGGTGTTTATAGGCTTAGTGGAGGCTAGGTTTATGGTGGGACATTTTAATCAATCAACAGGCTAGATTAATTGATCAAAAATCCCACCAAAAAAAGGAAAAAAAAAAAAAAAACATTTTTTAGGCTTCTGACCAAAACAGTGTGTACACATTAAATTAAGTGTGTATGAGTCTATACACATGCATACACACTCTTTGTAAGCCTTATTGAAATCAGCTTACAAAAGATGTGTACGCACTCAAGAGAGTGCGTACGCACTTTTTGTAAGCCTTATGGAAATTGGGCTTAAAAAAAAGATTTTTGACTTAAAAATGGATGTTGGGCTTAGGATTGGTTTCTTGGATCACAATTTTGGGCTCTATTAAGTCACTGGGCTTTAAACATGGTGCTGATAATTTTGGTAGTGATTTGATCTCTCATCATTGGGCTAGGGGGCTTGTACATAGGTTGGAACGAAATGGGGTGTTCACAACATGCAGGTAAGGTTTCTAGAATTTCTTTTTCTTTTATGCCCTAGCTTCTAGATTCAAGTTTGCCTTAGTTTCTAGTTTTTTCAAATGTTCTTGTTTGTTAGCATGTTAGATCTAGGATGTTCTTAGCTTTTTATATGATTAGGGTTTTCACTTTCAATAACATGTTTTTCACATGAATTTACATTAGGATTTTTCAATTTCATATACATGTTCACATGCTCTTAGATTAAGGTTTTATCACATCACACACATTTACCATGTCTTTCAATATCAAATCTATGCATGCCTAGAGTAGGGTTTTATCATGCTCTTGTTTGTTTCATTATCTTTGCAATTACATATTTTGGATGATATAAATTCTCAAATGATATGATGTGATCATTGGCCATCACAGTCTAGAAGATGATAGGTTAGTAAAACATGTAACATAGCCTCCAAACTTAGATGATAGGTTAGTAGATTATGCTTTTCCTTGTAATCTTCTCTTTCTAGATTATAAGTAGGAATTTAAGCATTGTACTTTTGTTTTAGATTGTATCTAGGATCAAAGCAATGCAATTTTTGGTTATTATCAAAGAGATGTACTTTTTTGAAATCATCAATAAGAATTATGTACTTTCAATTTGGTTTGATATTTTCCAATTAAATAAGTAGCAACTTCACTGTAAAACCCTTGACATAGGAAGCATAGTAGCATCAGAAAAAACCTCCACTGTCTCTTGAGAGGCAATATCGCAATTCCACCCCTGTTCATGTGGGCATGAGGCGTAGGGGTGGCAAAATTTGACATGACTCGCAAACCAGACACGATTAACCCATTTATGAAAACTCACTTAGTGTGTAAAACAATTGTGATCGTTTAGACCCCCAATTACAAAATTACCAAAGCAAGCTTATATTCAAACAATTGATGTGCGGAATGATAAATATAAGCAATACCCAAATTGGCAAAACACTTTAAACCATAATTAATCACAAACATAGTAGCAATTAAAAGGAATATAGTAGGGAAGAGAGAAGCAAACACAAAGATAACACCAGCACGTATTATTGAAGAGGAAATTGAAGAATTTGGCGAAAAACCTCTCTGCCGCCCTCCAAGTAGTAAAATGATCCACTAGAAAATTAGTTGGGATACACTCTCCAAGCCTAATCTACCCAATGCACTTAAGCCCTCCAAGCTTCTTGCTCCAACAGGGTTACGTCTAACCTTGTCTTCTCTAGCTTACCAGATTCCACAATAAGCTCCACATTGCTCCCGCCATCCTTTACATATTCCAATGCTTCCCAAAACTCCAAAAACACTCTAAATGGGTGTGGGTTATGTTTGGGTACAAATATCCTCTCAATGGGTATAACAATAGGAGAAGGAAGGAGAAGAAACTACAAATATTTCTCTCTAAGAATGAGTCACTTTCTCTCTAATAAGGTGAGTGTGTTGTAGAAACCTCTCTTAGGGTTTTTCTCTCAATAGGCTCCTTACCATTTCTATGGGTAATGAGAGTATATATAGCATGAGTGATGGGAATACGAAAAGTCACAATTTTTAGTAAAACATGGGAACTTCGAAGGTCACTCGCGACTGGTGCAAGTCAAGAATCTAAGTCATGAGTTACCTTCTTGGACAGGCAGTACTGAGCTAGAACTTGGCCTGACTGTTCACCTTCCTGCATGTGCTTCTCATGTGACCTTTAGCTGTCTTGATTAAATCTTCACCATTTAATATTAAACCCATTGCAAATAAATCCCACAAAAATACAAGGAAATAAATTATTACATTATAACACTTTTTGTTATGGAATAAACCAACACTAATGTTATGAGAAAAATCATAACTTAACAATTTATGCTCATAAATGTGCATACATGTGCATTCAAGATTTTTCCCACAAAGATAGATGTGCATACATAAGAAGCTAAGCTCATAAATGCATTACGCCATTTGTACGAAAGTACTAGACTCAAACATATATGATCAAACTTTTTGAATTTTTCACTTTTTATATGGTTTTGGAATTTTTATTCACACAAAACTAAAACTTAAAAGTAAGATCAAAACAAAAACAATGCATATAAAGAAATGCAAGATGCATAAAATGCTTGAAGATATGACATTCAATACATAAAGGGTCCTATAAAGATCAAAAGAATTAGATCAAGGACCACAAGAACAAAAGCTCAATCATAAGTGTCCTTCCTCATCCAAACGGAATGATTGTTTGGAATGAGTGTGTTATGAGAAATGAGACGAGGGTTGGAAGAATGAGAACTGGAGATGCACATAGACAAGGATGTAAGAATATCAAAAACTTTCTTCAACAACTTACCATTTTCCCCTAAAACTGGTTTTTCTTTCATAGCACAACTTCCAAAAAGCTCAAGTTTCTCTTTTTTTTTTTTTTAATTCTTTTAAGAGCATGAAAATTAGAGCAATAAGGTCTTAGTGACCAAAAGCACCACAATAGTGACAAACAATACGTTTAGGTCCACTAAGCTTTTTGGGAAGAGATCTGCATGGTTTTGTTCTCTATTCAATTTAGGACATTGAGGTCTTATATGACTAATAACACTACAATGGTGACAAGTTGGAACAAACTTAGATCCATTCAAAACCTTAGGTTGGGACCTAAACGGAGGCTTTGATTTAAGAGCCTTTTTCTCTACCTTTTGATTACTTTTGTGTGGAGGAATGTACATCGATTTGTCTTTTGAGGTAGAACACACAATAGGCACAAAATCGAGTACCACAGCATGATTACAACAAATATTTTCATCATTTTTAGCAATAGGTTCAACAATCAAACACTTGGCATGCATCTTAAGAGATTCATTTTCACATTTTAGCTCATAAACAAGTTTGTTAGACAAAACAAGTTTAGCATCCAAGTTCACATTCAAAACATTCAAACTCTTTCAGCTTTTCAAGAGAATTTTCAACAAGTTTCTTATATTTCTCAACTAATTTGTTGGATTCATTAAGCTTAACAATCAAATTATCATTTTCACAAAATAACTTGCTTAAATTTGTTTGAAACTTCTTAGTCTTTTTCTTCAAGAGTTTGATGTTGGGAATATTAACAACACCCAAAGATTCATGTAACATAGCATCACAATCATGAGGATTATCACTCATAGAAGNCAATTAAAAGGAATATAGTAGGGAAGAGAGAAGCAAACACAAAGATAACACCAGCACGTGTTATTGAAGAGGAAATTGAAGAATTTGGCGAAAAACCTCTCTGCCGCCCTCCAAGTAGTAAAATGATCCACTAGAAAATTAGTTGGGATACACTCTCCAAGCCTAATCTACCCAATGCACTTAAGCCCTCCAAGCTTCTTGCTCCAACAGGGTTACTGTCTAACCTTGTCTTCTCTAGCTTACCAGATTCCACAATAAGCTCCACATTGCTCCCGCCATCCTTTACATATTCCAATGCTTCCCAAAACTCCAAAAACACTCTAAATGGGTGTGGGTTATGTTTGGGTACAAATATCCTCTCAATGGGTATAACAATAGGAGAAGGAAGGAGAAGAAACTACAAATATTTCTCTCTAAGAATGAGTCACTTTCTCTCTAATAAGGTGAGTGTGTTGTAGAAACCTCTCTTAGGGTTTTTTTCTCAATAGGCTCCTTACCATTTCTATGGGTAATGAGAGTATATATAGTATGAGTGATGGGAATACGAAAAGTCACAATTTTTAGTAAAACATGGGAACTTCGAAGGTCACTCGCGACTGGTGCAAGTCAAGAATCTAAGTCATGAGTTACCTTCTTGGACAGGCAGTACTGAGCTAGAACTTGGCCTGACTGTTCACCTTCCTGCATGTGCTTCTCATGTGACCTTTAGCTGTCTTGATTAAATCTTCACCATTTAATATTAAACCCATTGCAAATAAATCCCACAAAAATACAAGGAAATAAATTATTACATTATAACACTTTTTGTTATGGAATAAACCAACACTAATGTTATGAGAAAAATCATAACTTAACAATTTATGCTCATAAATGTGCATACATGTGCATTCAAGATTTTTCCCACAAAGATAGATGTGCATACATAAGAAGCTAAGCTCATAAATGCATTACGCCATTTGTACGAAAGTACTAGACTCAAACATATATGATCAAACTTTTTGAATTTTTCACTTTTTATATGGTTTTGGAATTTTTATTCACACAAAACTAAAACTTAAAAGTAAGATCAAAACAAAAACAATGCATATAAAGAAATGCAAGATGCATAAAATGCTTGAAGATATGACATTCAATACATAAAGGGTCCTATAAAGATCAAAAGAATTAGATCAAGGACCACAAGAACAAAAGCTCAATCATAAGTGTCCTTCCTCATCCAAACGGAATGATTGTTTGGAATGAGTGTGTTATGAGAAATGAGACGAGGGTTGGAAGAATGAGAACTGGAGATGCACATAGACAAGGATGTAAGAATATCAAAAACTTTCTTCAACAACTTACCATTTTCCCCTAAAACTGGTTTTTCTTTCATAGCACAACTTCCAAAAAGCTCAAGTTTCTCTTTTTTTTTTTTTTAATTCTTTTAAGAGCATGAAAATTAGAGCAATAAGGTCTTAGTGACCAAAAGCACCACAATAGTGACAAACAATACGTTTAGGTCCACTAAGCTTTTTGGGAAGGATCTGCATGGTTTTGTTCTCTATTCAATTTAGGACATTGAGGTCTTATATGACTAATAACACTACAATGGTGACAAGTTGGAACAAACTTAGATCCATTCAAAACCTTAGGTTGGGACCTAAACGGAGGCTTTGATTTAAGAGCCTTTTTCTCTACCTTTTGATTACTTTTGTGTGGAGGAATGTACATCGATTTGTCTTTTGAGGTAGAACACACAATAGGCACAAAATCGAGTACCACAGCATGATTACAACAAATATTTTCATCATTTTTAGCAATAGGTTCAACAATCAAACACTTGGCATGCATCTTAAGAGATTCATTTTCACATTTTAGCTCATAAACAAGTTTGTTAGACAAAACAAGTTTAGCATCCAAGTTCACATTCAAAACATTCAAACTTTTCAGCTTTTCAAGAGAATTTTCAACAAGTTTCTTATATTTCTCAACTAATTTGTTGGATTCATTAAGCTCAACAAAAAAAAAAAAAACACTGTAGAAAAACAACATTGTGTAGAAAACATCTTGTGCAGAAAAATGTCATTGTGCAGAAAAACAGACACTGCAGAAAATCCATTTCTTTTTTGTGTTAATCACTATACTGTTCATTTTTAGTACTAATAGGAGATTTGTTCACTGATAAAAAAAATAAAAATAGATATGTTTATTTCTTGTTGATTTTAAAATAATCTGTCTTGCACTATGATTTCTTTTCAAGTATTTTCTATTTCTATCATGTTAAAATAAAATAACTAAAGGTCAATTTATTTTTTGTGTTAATCACTGTAATGTTAACTGTTTAGTATATAGTAGACGTGTTTGTTTGTTTTGTTGATTTTAAATTTATTTGTCGTTCTATATAATTTCTTTTCAAGTTTATTTGTTTCTACCATCTTAGAATTACTAAATTTCTAATGAATGTTTTTTTCTTTAAGTTGGTCTAGATGGAAAGTGATGAGATGATACCTATTGACATTAAGTATGAAGCAGAAGACATTGACTTAGAAGATGAACTTGATGAAGTGGCTGAACTTCCTCCACCAAAGAAGGCTAAGACTAATTCTAAGAATAAGACAAATAACAAAGACAACAAAAGCAGGACTTCAACTTTTTGCCGTTTCTTTCAGATGATTCCTACAAAAGATGAAGAAAAGCCTACATGCAAATGCAAAAAGTGTGGAAAGGAATATATTGCTGCCGAAGCATATGGTACTAGAAATTTGAAGTGCCATTTGGAGGTATGTCCAAGAAAAGACACAAGGGATGTTGGCCAGCTTATACTTGGCCAAAATGCAATGTTTGTAAGTTCACCTAAATTTGATCCTACAAAATTTAGGGAGTTGTTATGTGCTACAATTAAAATGCATGAATTACCTCTCTAGTTTGTTAAGTATGTTAGTATACGGGCAATATTTTCTTACTTGTGTGTTGGTGTCCCTAATATCTCTAGAAATACTGCTAAGAATGATATGGTTAAGATGTATAAGAGGGAAAAAGAAAGGATGAAATATGTGTTGACATCTGCTCTTGGTAGAGTTTGTTTGACATTTGATTTGTGGACTTCTATAGCTATTGATGTCTATATGTGTGTTACAGCTCATTTTATTGATGCTAATTGGGTCTTACAGAAAAAGGTGTTGAACTTTTGCTATATTCCACCACCACATAATGGTGTGTCTTTGTTTGAAAATGTCTATTAATTGCTATCTACGTGGGGCATTGAGAATAAGATTTTTTGTGTGACGTTGGACAATGCTTCTTACAATGATATTTTTGTTGACATGCTAAGAACTCAGTTGATAAATAAGAAAGCAATTGTTTGTAATGGTGAATTTTTTTTCATCTTTGTTGTTGTGCTCATAGTCTCAATTTGGTTGTACAAGATGGTTTGAAAGAAATTGATGTTGTTGTCCAAAAAATTTGTGAAAGCATTAAGTATGCAAGAGGCTCATAAGGGAGGAAAAAAAGTTTTTATAAGTTTGTTAAGCAAATGGATTTGGATGATAAGAAAGGTTTAAGGCAAGATGTGCCTACTAGATGGAATTCTACCTTTTTAATGATTCAAAGTGCTCTCTCTTATCGACATGCTTTTCAACACCTAGAGTTAACTAATTATAATTTTAAGCACTGTCTTATTGGTGATGAATGGGAATAGGCAGAAAAAATTAAGAAGTTCTTAGTTGTTTTTATGATGCTACATTGGTCTTTTCTGGCACAAAATATCCAATAGCTAACTTATATTTTCAACAAGTTTTTATTGTTTATTTGACCTTGAAGAAAGAAAGTGATAGTGAGAATGACTATATGAGAAAATGGCATATCAAATGCTTGTGAAATTTAAGAAGTATTGGATAGAGTTTAGTGTTGTGTTGGCCATAGCAGTGGTCTTGGACTCTAGGTATAAGCTGCCTTTTATTGATTGGTGCTATTAGAAGCTTTATGGGTATGCTAGTTCACTCCAATATTTGAAGGTTCGTGAAAAATTATTTGCTATGTTTGGGGAAAATGTGAGTAATATTCCTACGTCTCTAACATCTTCTGGAATCGCTGGTCAAGCTACTCAAGGAATTGAAGAACAAGATGCTAGTGAGGGATCCAAGTATCTTAATTAGTGATGCCTTTTACTTTTTGATATGGCACTTGGATGGTTGGACTTAGATTTTGCCATCGTGGATATTTTGATATGTCATGTAATCATTTTTGGTTTTTTAATCTCTTAATTTGTAATGTTTTTAAAGTTTTTAATGTGACACTTGGATGCCATGTAATAATTTTGGTTTTTCATTATGGAACTTTGACATATTGTTGAATTTGATAGTATGGAGGTTGTAACCTTTTGTAATAGTAATTTTATTTTGAAGGAATGAAAAAAATATTTGCTTTTGTTATTATTTGAATTTTTATTACTTGATTTATGGTTGAATTATAATTTTAGATATATGAGAATTGATAACAGGTTATTCGGGTTAAGAATAACCTATTAATTAAACAAAATTTTTGGGTCAGTTAGTATCTATTAATCAAACAGGTTATTAACAGGTCATTTGTGTCGATCCTAATATGACCAACTAATTAAACGAATTAAACGTGTCGTGTCAGGTTACCCATTTAATAAACAGGCCGTGTTAAGGTTGAAGAATCTTGACCTGTTTACTAAATAGGTCAGGTTTGTATTGACCTATATAACATAATACTCACAGTCACAGCTCAACCTAACACGAACCCGACACGCGAACACAAATTGCCACCCCTAATGAGGCGTGGCCTCTCACAGATGTATGTTAGGATGAGATAATTACTGAAAAATCATATTATCTGACAGCTTTTCAATTTTATCAGCTTACTTTAATCCAATGCAACAAGCAACATTTTAAAACATAGACTCAACCAATCAAAAAATTCCATTTAATCAATTTTATTAGTTATTTTTAGTGTCCAATCAAAATTAATTACTATTAATCTTGTGTAATTAGCTTCACGCAATCAAATGCATGTTAACTAGTAAAACTTGATCTTGTGATATCTTTTGATCTGACTGTCTAATTGAGGTATTGAACGTATTGTTGTGATTGTTGAAACTTAAGATCCTTTTTTATGAAATATTACTAATGAGTTAATGAATAAATTACAATCATGCCTTATGTGAAGTCACCATCTCACCATCTCCCAAAACTAAATTATGGGTGCAAAATAGGGTGTTCCTACAGGTCATTTTGGTTGAAAACTTGAAACTAGCCTATATGAGCTTGTGAAGGTGAAGTCACTATTAGATTCGTATTTCTTCAGCGTCTTCTCTTGTTGGAGTGCATCTCAAGCTTTTGGAATTTTGTCGTAGAAAAGGATAGAAAAACTGCTATCGCCTATTGCCTTGCCACAGTGGAGAGCCCATAATATTTTATAAAATCATGGTATAACATCCAATAAATAATTTTTTCTTCTTAATATTCCAATTTAGAAGGTTTCAAAAATATTCCAATTTAGAAGCATTTATCGTTATGTTACCTTAGTATAGTTTCATAAGATGTAATCTAAGACGAAAAATAGCAAAATAAAAGTTTATTATATATCATTATTATAATTTAAACCCCGGACATCTCTGTTAAAAACATCAAGATGTGTCAGTTAAGGTACAATGCTCTTAGCTACTTCAATGGCTAACTAATGTGGTGTAGATCAAGAATGTTGTATTCAGTTTAGAATCTACTCGATGGAATGCCAATGGCATTCTTCAAACAGTACTAGATAGCGAATGGCCGAGATCTAATCAAGGTTGTAGAAAAACCTCTTCAAGTCAGGTAGATTTTAGAGAGAAATTAACCATACCTTGGCATTAATCCTCAAATTAAGAGGTGTTGCAACTGTCAATAACTTTCGCCCAATAAGCCTGTGTATTGTGATCTCAAGGTCATGTTGAAGCTACTAGCAAAAAACCTAAAGAAGATTCTCCCAAAGCTTATCTCACCACGGTAGGTGCTTTTATTCTTGGGCCTATGATTCAGGATAATTTGATGATTACTCATGAGATAGGTCAAAATCTATGAAAAGAAAGTAAAACAACTATATATTGCCATCAAGGATGAACATGGAGAAATATTATGATAAGGTTGAATGGAATTGCATTCTCAAGGTAATAAAATGTTTTGGATTCTCATAGCAGTGGATCCAATAAATCAACCAACGCATCTCCACCACAACCTTCTTGATCCTATTAAATGGAGGTCCTATCTCCTATGAGCTTTTTCAAATCCTCTCAGAAAGACAGAATTATTCTATCTCTGCATTCTTTTTCATCCGTGTAATGGATCCGGAAGATTAAATTAGGTGACCAATCTCATTAGAAAATAAAAAATGTTTCGAACTGGAAGGCATAGAAGACGTGAATCTGAAATCTCAGTTACGTGTGGGGAAGGTGTTAGGCACCTCACAGCACCTGTCCAAAATGATAATATCTTGTTTCGAATTTAATCTTAAATCTTGCCATTTAAACAACAACTAAAATAGTTCATTTGGATTTTAAAAAATGAATGTTATGCATGCGAATGTGAAATAAAAGGAAGCAAACCTATCCTAGGATGACATGTATCATCTATTTTAAAATAACATGTAAATGCATGACATGTATAATCTATTCTAAAATGACATGTGAGCATGTAGATACATGCAAAATGCATGGACATGTAATTTATTCTATAAAGCAAAATCAAAAGGGGCATAGCTAAACATGTGATAGAATGACATTTATTAGGAAAGTAAAATTGCATAGGGAATTACATATAGCTAACCTCACTCCAAATGCAATTTTGAAATTCCTTTTCCCAAGGTATTTTATCTCAAGCCAAAAAGAAAAAAACAATAAGGGATACAAATGTTAAATTCCTTTAAAGTGTGAAAATAATTTCATTTGACAAATTTTTTTTTTTTTTAAGGCAAGCATTTTTTTGGCATAACAATGATTGAAAACGCTCTTTTGTTTTTTTCTTTTTTCTTTTTTCTTTTTTTTGGGTGTCATAAATGGCCTTTGTGCAATTTTCGAAATTTAGGGGTCAAAAAGTAATTTCATAAAAGTTTAGGATCTAAAATAATTTTACAAATTTTTGGGGTTAAAATGAAATTTTATGAAAGCGTTGGGGTGAAGTTATAATTTCGGAATAGGTTGTGGTTAAAAAATGTGATTTTGATTTTGAGAAGGTTTGGGATAATTTTGCAATTTTGGGAAACATTTGTGTTGGAGGGTCCACGGGCTGGTTTAGAATTGAATGGGTTTTGTTTTAAAAAAGAGTGGGATGGTATGAAACGGACTTGGGCTAAGGCTGGGGAAAGGTTAGGCCTAAAGGAGTCTTGGGCTAGTGTTAGTGTATGGGCTGAAACTTGTTTAAAGTGGATGAAAAAAGAAGGGACTTTCCCTGGTTGATTTTCGGGATGGGTGGCAAAGACTATTCTATCTGCCAAAGCCGTGGGAATGGGGTCGGATAGGACTGTAGGGATTTTATTTTTGGGTTTCCACCATGGCTGCTCATTGTTGCTTAACAGGGGAGAGTGATGATGATTTATATATGGGATCTCTAGGGTTTTAGGGAATGCGGATAATAATGGAATTGGATAAGAATAAGTGATATCACTGGCATATTCTAACAATTGGGACACATGTCATATCAGTGAACTTCCTTAAATCAAGTGTGCAATGATTAAAGTATGGATTGCAATGCACATAAGAACTATGTGAACTTTAAATCAATAGTTAATAATTCACAATAATTAACATGATCTCCATAAAAATCAAATGTATGACCTAATGAAAATAAAGGGACCGAGTATGACAAAGTAAGTGGACTCAAATAAAAACAGGACACGTGATTTTATAAAAATCAATTAAACTCATTAATCAATTTTGACATTTGATCCTTAATGGCATGCTTAATTAAAAAGTCCCAAATGGTATATTTAGTACCAATTTTCCTGGAAATCATACTAAAATTTTAGCAGGAATTCCATAGAAAAATTACATGATTTTTTCACAATTAAAATGCAAAATAGTTAATTTCCTTTAATCAGTGATAACTCATTCAATTCAAACTTGATTTTTGCCCATGATTAGTCAATTTAAAGGGAATTTCATGATCTTACTTATAGCACCAAAATTTAATCCAATGACATGGTTAGATTTCAAATAAAGCTCGATTAAATTTAGACATCCACACAAAAATTGATGAAAATCAAAAACAAAATTTGGGTCCAACTATTAAAATCACAAAATCCTCTATTTTAGGACTAAAACTCCTATTAAAATTCAGTGCTAAACAAAATACAGTATTAACAATGGAAATATAGTTTAGAGAGGTAAAGTGTAACTTCCTCTGAAAGGGTAGCAAAATGTTTTCACAAATTACTAGAGTAACTCTTATTAAATTGTCCTCTTAACCCTCCAATCTACATGATGTATCTCCTCTTAATATGAAAAACTACTACAAATTGTATAGACAATAACTCAAAACTTTCTCCTTTTTTTTTCTTTTTTTTCTTTTTTTTTGGGGGTGGGGGGGGGGGGGGGAGGGGGGGGAGGTGGAATAAAGATGCAACTAGCTAAGGCAAAGAACCTCACATTTTGAAACCCATTAGCAACTTGGCAAGGGTTGGTTTTTTATGCTTTAAGAACTTGAACACAACCCAACTACACTTAACCCCATGAACTATCAAAATGCACAATCGACCCATTTTAAAAATACGTTAAACTTAACTCTCTGTTGTCTATTTTGGTGTTAACTATAATTATGATAGAGATATAACTTTGTAAGGTCAATTATACATTTCGATAGTTAAAAGGAGTACAAATGTAATCAGGATAAAAGATTAGGATGGAAAAGTGTAATTTGCTCATATTATTAAGGATGGAAGACCAATTGGACCCAACTCATTGCCATGCTTTGTTCAATTTTTCAAGACATGGCAGTAGTCTCTATTTTTCTTTTTCTTTTTTTCCTTTTTGCCCATTAAGATTATATTAAAAAGATAACGGGGAACTGACTCCTCCATTTCTAGCAAAAACCGTAAGGGAGATGGTTGCCCTAGCATTACAAGAAGAAGCCCACCGAGCTAAGGAGTGAAATAAATTATTAGAGTTCCTAAGTACATGCATCACCAGCCTAAAAGAAAAAGATTTTAAGGACGGCTTAAAATCGATTATGATAGATTCAATTAACCAATGTTAAAGTGTTAACAAGCTAGATATGATGGACAACATTCAAAACGTTGCCTTCAAAAACCCTGCTTCCAAATGAGCTAACATAGGATTCAACCCATAGAGACTTATCCACACACATACTATCTCTTCTTTCTTGTTCCTACTTACACCAGAAAAACAAATATGCCCATCCCTAATAGTTGTCATCAAAATCATTTTTGATGATACGAGGAGAGGGAGACCATGCTTCAACTCTTCTATCATTTGGTTTCACAACTTCCCAAGCTCTCTTGTGCTCTTCAAATATGAGCTACCCTTTCACTTCCCTTGAGATTTTGAGAGGATTTTAACCATCTACAAAATATCACACCATTAACCACACTAGGGCTATCTAGCGGGCCAACTGACCTGACCAAACCGACCAGACCTGCCCAACTTGTGGCTCAGCGAGCGGGCCCGAATAGCATGGTTGGTTGGATTCGAGTCTTGTGCTTTTAAAAACCAAAATTTCAGTTCGGGTTGCGAGTTAATGAATTTAAAAACCGTAGAAACGAACCCGACCACTCTTAAATTTAAAAGGAAACATTCTGGGTCTTTCTACCATTCTCTATTTTTCATGCTAACCCACCTTTCTATTTTCACACACACTCTCTCTCAAATCCCTAGCTCCTACCTTTGTCTTCTTGCTGCCATAGACCTGCTTCTCTCAAATCACTAGCCCTAGACCTGTTTCCTTGTAAAGCCGCCTCTTATTTGCTTTGATCTTGTGCAATTTGATGGTGGATGTATTGATATTATGATGCATGCAATGATGGTGGGAACTAGGAGGAGCAATGGTGGTGGTGCCGTTTGGTCATAATTTCTTTTCTTTCTCTCTCTTTCATCTCAGATTCAAGTCTCATCTTTCTCTCTTTCTTTCAGTCTTAGATTTAGATGTGTGGTGTTTTTGATGCTATTTGGTTTCAATCTTAGATTTGGGTTTGTGGTATTTTTTGTGTTATTTGATTTCACTAGTTTTAGATTGTGGTTGTGACGTGAGAACCGTGTTCTTTAGGTTTTTGTTTTATTTTCTGCTGTATTGTTCTTCAAACTCGAAATCACCTGACGACTCCGACCCACTCAATCGATGACCCGAAATATCGGGTCTGACCTGAATATTTAGTCGGCTACGGGTCCATTTTTCATACACCCGATTTGATCGGGTTGGTTGTAAGTCAACCCCAAACCCGATCTAATTCGACCCGTAGACAACCCTAGGCCACACACCAACAAAAAGTAGATTGAATACTTCCATCTAGTCAAAGTAACAATTTTCCCACAGTTTCAAGTTTTCAAGACATGACATCTTAATTAATTTGATATGAGGAGGTTTATTCTATAACAATTCAATTTAGAGACACCCTATTTGTTTTGCCCTATTTCAGACATTGCACCCTAGATCTTCATCATTATGATTAAAGGATGAGGAACTATCATATATTACTAAGAGCATTCCCATTGACAATTGTAAATGGTATATATAGGAAAAATTTAACATAAAAGCACAAAAAGAGTCTAGCAGCCGAACTTGTAAAATCTTACAATTGCAAATTTTTTTGCAATTATGCTACAGTGCTATCCTAAATGTAGGATGACATTGTAGCATTATAGTAAAAATTATAATATATTTTAATTGATAAAGTGGAAGAGAGATAGAAGAGAAGAAAGAGAAAATTGTATTGAAATATATTATATTATTTTAATGGATAATATATATGAGTATAATAAAAAAATAAACGTTAAGATGTTGGTTTTATTGTAAAATAATATAATTAATAAAGTAACTTTTTAAAATAGTAAAATAGAATAGAATAGAAGTTACAGATGCAAATGCTCTATCCATTTTACATGACTAGTAATATGATCTTGGTAAGACAATATGAACTCAAATGACAGGTCATGTATTTCCATTTACTTGGGTAGGTAAATTGTAAGGATCAGGACCACAATACATGGAAGAATATTATGATAGAATCCAACTTGAACAAAGAAGAATTTTTTTTAATATGTGATCTGGCATTGATAAATGTACCTAGCTACATAGTTCAAGATAGGGCATCTTTTATCTCATAGCCAAGCCATTATTGAGAGGCAAAAGGGACTCGAACATGATTTTAAGTAGAGAATTTTTTTATAACGGGAATTAATTTAAAAATTAAAGACCCGTTTAGTACATGTGTTTAAATAACACTTTTCAATTTTTTTGAAAATACATGTAAGTGAAAAAATGTAAAAATGCATATAATATTGTATAAAAACTGAAAACATGTGTTTAAAATTATGTACCGAACAGCCTCGAAATTTTCCTTTTCCCCAGATTTCAAAATTCAAAGTGCTCAAAGATTTTAGTTTTTGCTTTGATTCTCTCTCCCTAGGTTTCACCCTCTTTCTACTTTACTAGATCAAAACTAGGGGTTTGCTCACTGCAAGCAGTGTCCAAAATGCCAACAAGTCCATTGCAAAACAGCAATTAAAATCGGGACGGTGATCAAAGCGATAGGCAATTGTATATATTAGATCATATATTGTTTGCTCAAACAGATAAATGCACCTGACTACCAAAAATATACATTATACCAAGAGAGAATACTCAGCACATCTAGAAAACCAAATGCATACAAATAAGTATTTAACAAAAGATAAGCACACCAGGAAACAACTTCAGGTTGAAATTTCTGATAGACTTTCGACATAACTAATTTGATGAGCAATTTCACCCTTGCAAGTAATCACTAGCCCTCAACAGTGGATAATCCAGGAGATCAGAAGAGATGTTTAGCTAAAATTTACATGCTACAAAAACACTAATGGCTGGCAAAATTACTAGAATAAAGTGTTTAAAGCAACCAAAAAAAGAAAATGTCCTTTTAAACCAAGTGGACAAAAGAATTCAACAGGTCGCTGATGAAACCACTGATTAATGATTATATATCATTTATCCATAGTACAAAGACGAAAAATATGAATATATTACGTAATACATGACAAGACAAAGGGCATATTAGTCGTCAAGCATGGTTTTCATTTTTCCCCAGGAAAAAATATAACATCCGTGCTTATTACAACTATTCGTGTCTCAAATATATGAACAATTCCCTAAAGTGAGACAATATCTCTTTCTTGGGTGAGCCCAAGAGGGGCATTATAAGTGCGAGAATCCTGAAGAGGTAAAAGAGTCTGGACATGTTCTCAAGTAGAACATTTGCGAGATTTAGCAGCAAATTGAACCCAGCAACAGATAACACATATACAAAGTAACTGAGGTAAAATCATAATATTGCTGACATCGTGAAAAACTGCAAAAAAAGAAGTTGAGACTTGACACAAGCACTTCTTACCCTTTATTTCCTCTTTCCTGTGCCAATCGATAGAAGCTCAAAGCTCCTAAGTGCATCATCACGACCACCTCTGGTAGCAGCAGTTCTGGTAAAAGATGATGTTTTGGATTCAAACCCAGGTTGAAACCTCTGGGTTGTAGACAGGCGACCACTGCTTGAGACCAGCCGGCTTGACCGATTTTCACTTGGCTCACCAGAGGAGCTTGGTCTGCTGCTTGATACAACTGGCCTCTTTGAAGTACTGCCATTGCGAGAACTCCGTCCCCTTTCAGAATCAGGTTGCTGCAAAGAGGGAAGAAGAAAGAGAATGTGAAGTGATTGGGAATCAGAGTGCAAGAATGACTTCATGGAAAAAATTGAAAGGGACACGGAAAATATGCAGAAGATTGCATATTACTACTCGCAATTACTCACCACATCCTTGGAAGATGGCACATCATCTGAAGATCTGTGCCTGGTGTGCTCACCATGCAAACCATGCCCTGTGCCATTCCTTCTAGCAAAGGCCTCAACAGCACCAGAGAACCTATCTCGAATCTCTTGTCCCACTAGAAGAAACATATAATGATGTGTCATATGTCGAAAACTCTTCATCTTTCTAATTCAAATAAGAAAATAACTTGTGTAGAAGTATTTACTACAATCTAAGCAAAATACTACAGATCTCACTGCTCTATAAGCATTCTAGAGAAATACCAGAGTGACCAAACAAAGGCAATCAACCATTGGGAAAATGTAAGAATATATCTCAAGCCATAGCACAGATACGAGCCAAGCACTTGAGAGCTTGAAGCCCATTTTACATTTAGGAGAATTCTAAACGTTTATAGAATTTGATTGTTTAAAACAAGTTGATCCAAAGCCTTGCAGTGTAAGGGAACAGACCTGAAGGCCTTTCAGCAGATGTTCCTGGATTTAAAGCTGGTTTCCCACTGGGCTGTTGAAAAATGACATGAAAAGATATCAAGATCATTTACAACTCATATAAAGATATTTTTACAAAAAATATTGCCAATAAATTATGTACTGACTCTTCCTCTTGAACTGGAGCCAACTTGAGGATATTTCAATATAGTCCAATCAAACACATAGTCAAACTGATAACCTGCACCAATCACAACTCACTGAATTCCAGGTTTTGTGAAACCTCTCAATAAAATTCAAGATTAGAATCACAGAAAGAATTATTCAACATTTATTAACAATTTTAAGGCTGGGACTTGAGAATCTACAAATAACCTTCTCGAATAAATAGATCTCGGAAAAGCCTCTTCAGATATGAATAATCAGGTTTGTCCTCAAACCGCAATGATCGGCAGTAATGGAAGTATGATGTGAACTCTGATGGATACGATTTGCAAAGAACCTGTCAAAAAGAATATTTGTAGTTCATATCTCAAGTTTACAAATGTTTTGGAGCACTTAGAATACAGAACAAGTACTGCATATCAGACTCATGATAGCATAAATTCAGTCATTTGTTCCTGTTATAAACTAAAACCATAAGTTTCATTATTAAATTGTCCTGGTATAAGCTGCTGGAAGAAGCAAGTGATAATACCTCAATGGGAGTAAGCATCTTCTTTTCACTGATCTTGTCATATTTCTGCTTCTTCGTACCTGCTTTTAAGCCCTGCCACGGAAGGCTAAAACAGAGAATCATATGCAGTAAGTAAAGAAAATGCGAATAAGCTTAAGCAAAGTAGGTGAAGTGAGCATGTCAATGAGTGATCAACCTTCCCCTCAGAAAATACATAAGCACATAACCAAGAGACTCAAGATCATCTCTTCTGCTTTGTTCTGCATGTAAATCAGACTTGTGAATACATCTAAACATGTGATAGCAAGTATACAAAACCATCTGAATCATAATAGCTTTTAAAAATTTAAGAAAAAAAGTCACTCACCAACTCCAAGGTGGGTATTAACACTTGCATAACGAGCTGTTCCAGTGAGATTTTTGTTTTCCCTGTAGCAAAAAAAGGGGAAGATGTGATGGAAAATAAACAGGCAACAAATGCTGAAAACATGAGAAAGTTGAGTAGCATATCAACGCATCAGGAAGACAGTAATTCATTAATGATTAAGGCCAAAATGCATTAAAAAATGACAGAAAATGGAACAATGAAACACTCAATAACCTGTATTATAAACATATGCGTCCAAACATTCAAATACAAATAGGTTCATCTCAGCACTGTTAAAGCTTCCATACAATCTACAAAGCCATATGTAAGTTCCATACAACTAATACTCCAGGGCTGTCCACGTTTTCTCATGATTGTTATATGCAAGCACTTCCAGAATGCAGAAACTAATCTACTTGTGAGGATTGCTCATAAGAAAGTACTCCTGTAATAGAATAACATGATACCGATTTTGGTAAAAGCGCAAGGTGCACCTAAGTGCCAAGGCCTTCTAGAGCCTAAGCGCGAAGCGCAAGCACGTGCCTGATTAAAGTCAAGTGCACATTTTTAAAAATATAATGCAATAAATTTGAAAATAATTATTAATGGTCAATACAACAATCAAGTGATCACATAATCATATAAGTTGAAATATAACAGTTTACATCATTCTCTAAATCACTTATTCAATAAATGAGTATTAATCAATACAAGTCTAAGTGCACAGCTCATTATATGTTCAACACCAATTATTAAAGCAACTAACCAATTATCACATAAATTTAATCATTTTTTTTTTCAAGAATGAACTAGGAGTTTCAGGACGTGGCAGTTTTGGTAGCAAGCAGAAAATTCAAGGGAATATGTGTCAAGGTAGAGAGGGGTGGGCTCAAGTGTATAGTAGCATACCATAAAATCTAGCCATCTAGGAGGCACGGAAATAGCATTTGGGCTGCCGTGTCTGTGTCCGACACATACTGGACAAGGGACACGGCTGCAGAAATTTATAATGAAATAAATAAATAAAAAGAGCTAAAGACCCAAAACGCAGCGTTTTGAGAGCAGAAATTAAAACCTAGGTCCCTAACCCTCAGACCATTTCTCTCACTCAATTTCTCTCCTCTCTCTTATCTTCTCACTCACTCTCTGTGACATTGGGGTTATTGGCAAAAGCAAAGGCCAACAACAGCAACGGTGAAAGTACTCTCTCTCTCTCTCTCTCTCTCTCTCTCTCTCTCTCTCCTTGCTTCAGTTGATTATTTCTCTATGACAATGGGGTTATCGGCAAAAGCAAAGGCCAACAGCGGCAATGGAAACCGCTGATGGTAAGCTCTCTCTCTGCATGAGTTGCTTATTTCACCCAATATTTAGTATTATTGGGTGAATTTGTTATTTTGGGTGAGATAAATTTTATTTTGTTATATTGATATTGGGTGTCTTTTGGTTTTTGGATCTGATATGTATGTACTTTAACATAAAGAAATAGAAGAAAAATAAATTTAATATTCATTTAACATTATACGAAAAATGAATGTGTAACAATATTTAAAATATATAAATAAAAATATATTTAATAATTAATTAATATATGTATTCCCTCTGTGTCGGTCCTAATTTTTCAAAAATTGTCGCATCGCTGCCTGGGTACGTGATTCTCAGCATAAAATTGACTTTTGTACACCACATCAAAGGTTTATTTCAACAGTAAGATCAAACGGCCACAATTCATATTTGTGTGTACAAATATATATAATTTTGTAGCCATCTGATCTTACTGTTGAAATAAAACGTCGATTTGGAGTACAAGAGTGTATATATATATATATATATAAACACACTTTGAGGTTATTGAAAAAGCTCCAAAAAAGCATGAAGGTGCCTCACTTTAGAGGCAAAAAGTACTAGGGCTTTGGGAGCTTTGCACTTAAGCATGCTTTTACCCATACTTTGTGAAACAACTATATAGAAATAAATATATTCAGACCGAATTTGTTAAATAGGGTGCAGAAAAGAATATAGGTATGCCAATGCAAGAATGAACAGCTTCCCCTCCGCTCTTTCCCCAAGAACAAGGGGAAACAACAAATGGACATGCGAACATCCATAATGCTGAATGCACTAGAATTGACCTATGGATACTTGTATGGTTATTAACAGGACTAATAACAGAAACTTGACCTATGAATGCACTAGAATTATA
Source organism: Quercus suber (assembly GCF_002906115.3). Lineage (NCBI taxonomy): Eukaryota > Viridiplantae > Streptophyta > Magnoliopsida > Fagales > Fagaceae > Quercus > Quercus suber. The sequence goes on from NW_027070354.1 coordinate 84,872, forward strand.
CGATTAGCTCAGATAAAGTAAAAAAGAATTGAGAACAACAACCAGAGAACGAGTTAATTAGGAAGCCACAAGAAACCATAATGCTGGATTACCTGTATGGTATGTGCTTGTGTGTTTGAAGATCTCTATACTTTTTTGCAAGACCATAATCAATTATATATACCTGCGTTGAAAAAACACCCAGCTAAGCAAGAAAAAGCTAAGCAGTGCATGTTAGGGCACAACTAGAATATTTGAAAATATTGATTTCATAAGGTGTTATGTACAACCAACAAAATAAGCTTCAGCTGAACAGATCAATGCTACCAAGAGACAACGGCATTAACCAACACAATAAGTCATAAAACATGCTTGGATGAATTCTCATGGGAGTCTGGCAATATAACAATTCTGTATTTATCTAAAATAAAAATCCCCCTCTCTTCTGAAATTTTTCCTACATATCTTCGACCCTTTTTGGATGTGAGCTTCGGATATCTTTGCCTCGAAAAAAAAAAATTAATCAGGGCGCAGTCAACTTGAACATGTATTAACCACATAGGGGGTCTTATCATCACTTGGTAAAATTTACATTAATTTTTCCAAAAATAATAATAATCTTTTCTTCAACCATCTAAGATTTTCCACCCAAAAAAAAAATCATTCAGGACTTCTTATTAACTGATATTTTTTATTGGATAGCAAAGAAAAGCTTGATCTCTAGCAGTGCACAATTTTGGATTAAAAAATACAAAATTTTGAACTCATTCTTTATGTGATTTCTTGAGAACTACAAATCACCTCTTCATAAACAACCAACCTTTCATAGTTTTCAATCAGATAAATATTATCCATAGAGTAAAAATAATAAATTAGGATGAGGTATTGATGAATGAATCTATGCTAAATTGCCATCATTGTTAGTGTTAGAATTATGATTAAGTGATTAAATTCACCATTTCCTAATAGCTTAAGCTTTTGGAACAATCGGTAATTTAACATGGTATCAAAGCAGAAGATCTTGAGTTCGATCCCTCACTTTACTCTACCTCCCATTTAAAATGTTAAATTCCCATTGGTTGGGCCCCCACTTATTTAAGGGGAAGTAAGCCCACAAGTGAGGGGGGAGTGTTAGAATTATGATTAAGTGATTAAATTTACCATTTCCTAATAGCTTAAGCTTAGGGACAATCAGTAATTTAACAATAAGCAATACCAAAACTATAACCACATCAGTCAATACTTCTTATTCATTGATATTTTTTCTAGGAAAACAAAGAAAAGCTTGATCGTTAGCAGCAGTACACGATTTTGGTTTAAAAATACAAGTTATAACTCATTCTTTATGTGAGAACTACAAGTCTACAAATCACCTCTTAATAAACAACCGACCTTCAATAGTTTTCATCAAATAAATTTTATCCATAAAGAAATAACAATAAGTTATGATGGGGTATTGATGAATGCATCTCTGTTAAATTTCCATCATTGTAAATGTCCCCAAAACTATAATCACACTAGATAGGGGGAGTAAGCTATAATCAGTCAAATACCTTCCCACAACAAAAAGACATCTAATATTTGTAATGGTTTACAATGTCTATGCTCCCATCCATATCAACAAGAAGACTTCGAAAGCTCTAGGGCTAAATAGAGAACCAAAAGCAGTATGCCAATGTACAACTGCCCTCACTGCAAGCATATTCTCTAACAGAGATTTAATATTTATTCAAGGGTTGGCCTACCACCATTATATTGCCTAATTATTTTTATTTCACCAGTATTTATGCAAAAGAACTAACAGTTATTCTTCACATGGGAACATAATTGAAGTTGTCAACTCATCAAATCCAACCGAACAATTCTTGAACATAACTTACCATAGCCTAAAAAGTTTTTTTTTTTTTTTTGATAGATAATAAGAGTTTTATTGATGAAAAAAGTTAAAACAAAGAATTGGCAATCTGCTAAATTTGGGTCCAATCTTTAAACAAAAAAACAATTCTCACTAACTAAAGTTTTACATCAAGCAATTGGCAATCTAGCTTCTAAAATTTGAAATAAAATCCTTTGCCCCTAACCACAACCATACCACATGCCACTACTACCTGAGCCCATGCTCAGCAGCTCCCAAACTCAAAAAAAATAAAAATAATTATACAACTCCGTATTTGACATCTCTCTAATTGTAATTCTCTATCCTACATATCCATATTCCCTGAATCAAAAACTAACACGGAATTGAGTATTTAGTGCATATTCACATTTTTTGGGGGGAGGGGGATTGTTTTTTCAAAGGTTACCTATAGCTGCACAATATTCTGGCCAAATGAAATACACATAGCATTCACATTGTCAAGAGTCAAGACATGTCTCAACAAAAGTTGCACAAAGTCTTCATGTAAACAAAGATGGGATATTGCACAGATGTTTATATACTATGGTCCAATGTGTGTATGCATTTACAGTAAGACAAGGTGAAACTGACACAGAGACAGAAGCACTATATAGATGGTGAAAAAAGTAACCTGATTAGCTTTGCGCCCTAAACCCATCAAAAAGTTGTCAGGCTTTATATCACGGTGAAGAAAACCCCGTGAGTGCATATACTCAACTCTGTTTATCTACATAAAAAAATAAAATAAATAAAATAAAAATCAGTATGGAAGCCATATTTGCCCAATATACCTCATTGATTTTTCCTTCATTGAAAACATTAAATTCTTACCAACTGATCTGCAAGCATTAAAACCGTTTTTAAAGAAAACTTCCGGTTGCAATAGTTGAACAGGTCTTCTAGGCTTGGGCCAAGAAGGTCAATAACCATAACATTGTACTCTCCCTCAACGCCAAACCATTTCAGATGGGGGATACCCGCTTCATACAGATAGAAGATAAATAAGTGCATATAAATTGATTTTAACTCACAGAAATAACCTTTCATTCCAACTCATTATAGACAAAAGGAGCAAAAAGAGAAACTTACTTCCTCCTTGTAGAAGCATGTATAATTTTGACTCATAATGAAGCTGAGGGTGCTTGGTCTTCACAGATTCCTGGGGAACAAGAGAAAAATAGGTGGGTAATGTAAGTTATATTAGTTACTCAAGCTGTAGAACAAGCAAAATCATAGATTCCAAAAAATATAAGGGGAGGAGAAAAAAGTGAACTGAAGTTCTCAAACTTGTATAAGCACCACACCGAGCACATGAAAAATATAATAATAAAAAATTGTATTCAGATCCAATGAATACTCAACATGCAGGCTAAGATTGGTAAGAATACCAAAATAATCAACAAGAACCATCTAATGGAACCATACAATAATATGTGAAGGTCTGAAGGAAGATGGAGACGAGAGACTTTGATTTCAACTTAAATGCAGCCCTTCCACAGCTCTTTCAATCCATTCATCATAAATAATTATCTAAATAAATTATTGTACTACAATAACAACAACAAACAAGCCTAAATCCCAAATTCTTGAAGCCGACTACGGATCCTCAATAGAATAGTTAGGGTTAGCCATGTGTATCATTTTCCTCCATTCTACTCTATGTAATTAGAATATTGTAAATGCAAATATTTACTTGAATGAAATAATCCTCAGCATGACCGCAACGCCATGATCTTAAATACAACTCTTAAAACCTAAAATCCAACTAATGCAGTACCAATCCACCCCATAAAAATCAGTTCCCTCGTATTTCAGAAACTCTACAGTACTAACTACTAACTAAAACAATGCACGACAACAAGGCACAAGATGCTTCTAAGTAAAACTGTAAATAAAATTTATTAATCAATTAGCTTAGCTAACCAGTAACTCCTGCACTTGGACCAAGAGCCTTGTAGCTCAACAGGTACTTCCCCTCCCCCAACTATTGAATTATAATATTAAAAAGCAACTCAAGTACTTGAATATTAAAACTAAGCAGCGTAAGAAACCAAATAATGAACTTCTTTAGCAAACTGAAATGCAGGTTTGCTCAAAAATTTAAGGTGGTTTTAGACAAAGACAAAATTCATCTTCCAAAAGATCTATTCAAAAAATGACAACCAATAACATATATTTAGATTCAAGAACACTGTCTTGCTTGTTCATCAGTGACTTGAGCTCCACAATACAACTGAAGAAATCAACCTCCTAAAACAAAATTTGAAAGGAACAGAGAAAGTGAAGGCCTTCCAACATACCAGCTTTACAGCCACTTCCTCTCCACTTTGTATATTAACCCCTGAAACAACAAACCAAACCAATAAGATTCTCCAAACAAAATACAAAACTAGAGAGTGACATAAGCAGACAATGCTAACTTAAAACCCCATGAATTCCATACCCAAATAGAGTTCTCCAAACGATCCACTACCGATCTTTCGCCCAAGCTTAAACTTCCCACCAATCACATGATCCATGTTTCAATTCCCAATTCCCAATCAAAGTAAATACAAAACCAACAAGCTCACCCTCCTAACTCTTTTAATACAATACTAAAATGTCAAAAAGCTTTTTGCTCATCCAAAAAGCTCATCACCAACAGATCTTTGATTCTAATCCACTCTCAGATCCACCTAACTCCAACATAAACACAATGATTCCAAGAAAAAAAAAATACCCTTTTCTACTCTTCAAAAACTAAGCTCAAAAATCCAAACTTTTCCCCCAAAAAATTCAATATATAAAAATTTTAAAAAAAAAAAATCTATGTAATACACCTAACTCTAACATAGGATACAACTACAATTAAAAAAAATATAAAAATCTAAAGAAAACCCAATAATCACCGAATAAAAACCCGGGATTCAGGGTCATCAAAAGGGTGTTTCTTTGTTTTGATTTTTTTCTTTTCTTGGTAAAATCAATATGAGATAAAACGAAGGTTGAAGAAAAGGAAATAAAAAGCGGTTGTTTTCTTTAAACGGAAAATTATTGTGTTGTGTTTTCAGGAAAAGAATGAGAGAGAGAGAGAGAGAGAGTGGGTGGGGGGGACTTTGAAGTCGGAAAATGGAATCTTTAAATTTGGGTCCGATTTTCACGGCCAAGCTAATAAAATGTGGGGGTAGCTTCGGAGGGGATCTTTCGGATCTGGGCTTGGGTTTGGTTTCCCCGGAAAAACCCTTTTTGGTGAGACTCTGATTCCTCAGGAAAGGAGTGTTGGGATGAGAGAGAGATAGAGAGAGTGAGAGACAGAAAGAAAGAGAATGGATGAGAAAAGTAGATGATTGAAGAAGCAAAAGTTTAAATGATATTGTCTTTTTTTTCTTTTTCTTTTTCTTTTTTTTATTGGTATTATTTTGTTGTCTATTATCTGTTACTTATAGAATACTTATTAATAATTGGTTAAAAGTTCTTTCTTTTTCTTTTTTTAATGTATGAGACTGAGAATATCATTGAGAACTAGACCACTCAACTTTTATATATAGCATGAGTTAGGGATTTTTTTTTTTATATAAGAATTAGAGATAATATTTTTTTTGAGAAACAAACACATAGAGAAGGAAAATGGTTAAGAAATTGAGAGATAATTGATTGTTCTTATTGTTTGAAGATGGACACCTCATATTCGATTTTTTTTCTTTTTTTTCCTGAAAGACACCTCATATTCGTGGAGAAAGGCGAAGGAAAGTATTTCATATTTTATATTATTAAGTTTGATTTGAATATTACTTTTTTTTTTCTTTTTTTCTTAAATTGAATAACTATTGCGTGATTTATATAAAATTTTTGACAATCAAATCCGCTTTGGGTTTTCTTTTCATGAGTTGTTAAGAAACTTAAATTAAACAAACTTTTTAAAAAATTAATATAATGAATTATCGATACAAATAAAAAATTAATCATATACAAATGCATGAAGTTTTACAATTTTCTCCTATAAGTTTTCATATTTTAATATCCTTAAATGATAATTCATTATGAGTTATCATTATCTTCATCAATTGTCAATATGGGTAAGTGTAATCATTTTATTTTGTTAAGTTTGCATAACATTTTTTATTTTTATGCAATTGTCATTATCTATTTGTTATTATTTTTATAAAAATATTTTAAACTGAATAACAAAATTCAACTAATGTGCATTGTATTAATTATTGATCTAAAGAGCTACACACATCCATACATATATAAATAATACGCTGTGTCCACTTAACCAATCAAATACTTGAAAATCATTAACTTTACTCTTTTTTTTTTTTTTTTTTTTAATCACTAACTTTATACCAAAATGTTATTATAACATGACAAGAGCATTTGCATCAATCCAGCTAAAACTTTCCATTTATTTTAGTAAAAAAACCTACTTTTTCTATTTTACACAGCTACTTTGCAAAAAAACCTATATCATACTATCTATTATACACTCTATTTTCTTTAAATAATTATTTTTTATTCTTTAACCTACCATATCAAAATACTCTCTCTCTCTCTCTCTCTCTCTCTCTCAAAATTAAAAAACTCTCTCTCACCTCTCATTTCTCTCTTAGCTCTTAGCCTATTCTTCTTCTTCTTCTTCTTCTTCTTCTTCTTCTTCTTCTTCTCCTTCCTCCTCCTCCTTCTCTCTTTGTTGGATTGCGATACTGGGCTACGGTGGTGGGTGGGCGATGATGGGTTTTTGGATCTCAATGGGTTCTCGGTGGGCAGTGATGGGTTTGATTTGGGTTTTCCAGTTGATGAGTTGATTGGGTTTTGTAATAGGATGTTCAAATTCGTAATGGGTTGTGACTGGTGGTGGTATTGGGCGGTCAGTGGTGGCTAGGTTTTACGGTGAAATGAAGGAGAGAGAAGAGAGAGAGAGAAAAAAAAATAATGAGAAACTAAAAAAATTAATATGCAAAGTTACAGTAACCGTGTATATTTACATAGTTACAATAGCAAAAATGAAAATCTACGGTGGTATAAATAAACTGGTGCGGGCAGTTTTAAGGCTAAAATGTGTAAATTTCACATCTTTTTATATTATACACATATTGGTGCAAATGCTCTAAAATACACACATATATAACAAATCCTCTATATTTCCTAATTATTAAATTATATAAAGTTAAATTATATTTATAAAAAAATATAAATTTATAATAACAAAATGTACACTTACAACTCTCAAACACTCGCTCTTTATTTTTAGAGTTGGAGATATCGATAGTCAAATAGAGAAAAGAGATTCATGAGAGAGAGAGAGAGAGAGAGAGAGAGAGAGAGAGAGATTTGTGATTTATGTTGTTGGTTGGTTTTGGGATGGTTGATCAATGTTGTTATTTAGTTTTGGGAGAGAGAGAGAGAGATTTGTGATTTATGTTGTTGGTTGGTTTTTGGATGGTTGATCAATGTTGTTATTTAGTTTTGGGTTTGACTGATCTGTGTCAAAGTGTGCAAAAATATTTTTAAAGATAAATTAAACTAATACAAAAAGATTTTATATATATTTATCAAGTTGGAGGGTTCATTTTAAACCCCTTGAAGCTCATGTAACGCCTCCCTTAACTCAAATTCTTCTTTATTAAAAATAAACTGATGTAAGAAAATAATATAATATAATTTTTTTCTAACTAATAAATTTGATAATTATACTAGTTATTAACATGTATTTATTATGATTGTGTTTGTACATGAAAATATATATTCTAGGCTGTGTAGCATTATCTTTTTATTTGATTGTATTTGTATATAGAACTATATATTTTAAGAAAAAATTATGGACAAAACAAAATCTTACAATATTTTCACAATACTCTTATTTTTAATTGTGGTAGGACCTGATTTAATATTTTATTATTTTATTTTAACCTATGAGAGACTAACACCTTAGCTACTGTGACAATTTGTTATGTCCTTAGCACAACTCATATTTTAATATATAAGGAAAATATGATACACAAAGATTCTACTTTCGGAAAAAAAATGATATGCAAAGATTTTAATGGAGTGTTTAAATATAGAATAGCATTTACTTTCAAAAATATATAATAGAATTTAAATTCAATTAAATATATATATATATATATTAAAATAACTTCGTGTAAAATTGTAAATTCTCAAAACTTATATGACACAATATTATGAGGTCAACTAAAATTCAATCGTCTTTGGTTTTATACTGATTATAGATATATTAAAAACAATGGAAACGTAACATTTTATTTTTGAGATAAGTAGACAGTTGGGAGGGGGGAGGTAGGGTTCAACCATAAACATATGACACTACAAAAGCAGTCTTTATCATTGGGCTATCACTTAAATCTCATAATATTAAAAAAGTCTATGGATACAACTTTTTTGAACAACCTTTACCATAACAATGAAGTGATCTATGGTATGGTGAAAAAAGACTATGGGTCCATATGAAAGTAATTGTCTACTACTCATATCATTAAGTTGTGGCAAATGGTTTGGTCCTAAAAAAACTACAAAACATTTTATATTTAAAGAATAATATTATATATTACATTCATATTTTTTCGTTTACAATAAGTGGGGAGAGAGGATTTGAATAATGAGAATCTAGCAAAGCTATTAAACTACAAAAATTTTAACTATGAGAAAGCATCCCTTTCCATTTAAATTCTTCAATTTTCTTCAATTTTAGTGCAAATTTAAGGCACAAGACATTCAATAAATTCAATAGATAAAATCAAATAAATGTCACATGTGTCATATCTGTCTAAATTTTGGATAAAATCGGGGGATTTAATACGAGGGATTTACCATATTTCTGAAGTTTAACTGTCCATGTCATTTGGACATTGGACCCCATTTGCAACTCTGCAAGACCATAACACATGGATGATTGATTCCTAAGATTGTTTACAAATGAGACATACAAGATCAACATGAACACCTTTCAATCCCAAGTTGAGCACGGTGGAAAGGGCATTACAAAATCTTTCCATAGAAAGATCTTGACCTTTTGAGAAACCTTTAATGATCATAAAGTCTTCCACAAATTTTGCAATCGTAGAGTAGAGCCCTAGATGACTCTCCTTCCTTATCAATATGCTTTAAGGACACGCCATATAATAAGCACTACAAACAGTAAAATCACCATATTTTGAGGCCACCCAAACTAGCATGTCTCCATTATTTTAACTTGATAGGGACTAATTTGCCTAATGGATCCAACATCAATTTGCAAGAAAGACATTCTACAACAATGGTAGATTCCACTAATGAGTGTCAGGATCAACAACTCACATTCGTAAGCATTTGAACTGAGGAATCTTAACAAAAGAAATAACTATTGATGGGGGTGTTTTCTACAGATTACCATTCCACTAATGAGTGTCAGGATCAACAAACTCACATTCGTAAGCATTTGAACTAAGGAATCTTAACAAAAAAAATAACTATTGATGGGGGTGTTTTCTACAGATAAATTGACTTATAAGAAGAAGGCAAATAGGGTGGACAACCTCCATAGGGTTGTTTACTTCACAAAAAGATGACGGAGGATCCTTGATAAACCAACGACACCTTCAAGACATGACGCCACCAAGGTCGACGGATACGTCAAGTACCAACGAGAAAAATGGAGGCAACGGTTGACCATAAAACTGACGGGACAGGGAAGTTAACAGATACCACGTGGCCATGTGTGGTCCCCATGAATACTCATGTATGGAAATATCTTGCGCATCACGTACCAAGGCCTTATCGCGCTCACATATGAAAAGACACCCTAGAATCATGGAAACCCTAATACCAAATACCCTCCGTAAGGAAAGATCCCCATTTCTATAGGATCTCGATTTACCACTCACCACTATATAAGCACTAGACCTCCTCTTTCCCAAAGTATGCAGAAAATCCCTAACTCTCTCACTAAAGAGTTGATAGTGATTTCTTATTCGCTAACTTGACATTCGGAGGGTTTTTGGCCGGTACCACACCAATGCCTTCTGTTTGGTCCTTCGTTCTTATTTACAAGTACCCATTGAAGTGACTTGGAGCCTACAATTCACTAATGATTTTGCACATCATCAATTGGCACCGTCTATGGGAGTAACGAGTGATAAGTCATATCACCATCTCAAAGACAAAGAGTTGTATGGTCCTAACACGATCAATGGCCACTACCAACCAAGAGACTGGAAACCCGCCCAACGCATTAGAGAGCCAAGTGCAAACCCTTACCGTAGCAGTCGAATGGCTTACTTAGCAAAACCACGAGTTTGAACAACAGCTGGAGCAGCGGAATAACTAGGAGCCGAACGATTAGAATGGCAGACAAAACAGGGATAAATGTAACAACAATTGTCCCCCGACGAATGATCACCAAGAAAGGGACTGTTGGAAAATTTAGACTCCGGTTAATAGAATTAACAAGTTTTAAACCCAAGTTGTTAATTAGATTTATTATGAAAAAAATTTGTTAAAACAAACAAACATCAATATCATGCATTAGAAAAATAAATAAGACAAGATATGATGACCTAGGAAAACTAATGAAACAACCTAGTTTCACAATAAAAAACCTGGGGGGAAACCTTTCCAAAAAGCAATCCACTATAGTAAAGAGAAATTTCAGATCTAGTACAAAAACCTTTGTCCCTAGACTTTACAATCCCCGTAGATGAACTTACAGCAGAAACCTTCTACCATTTCAGAACTTTTGAACTCTTCAATATATGAACGCCACTCTTTTGATGCATAAATCCCAGTACGTGACTAACCAATGATGCACAACTCTCAGTACGTGACTAACACACCAACTTGAAGAAGATGTTGACTGCAAAGTTCTTCACTTCATCAACAATGAAGATCAAGAAGCACTTGGTTACAAAACCCTAAGGCGCAAAGATGCAGTAACTTCTTTCAGACAGAATAAGACATCAGTCACATTTTGCATATGTTCTCCTTGTATTCTATTATGTGACGGCCTCTAAAATAAGCCTTATATAGGTCTAGGATTGTGAGAAAAGAAACCTTACACTACATGTCAACATAGGCTGAAAATCAGATCTAGAAATCTGAATTTCTAAAGCTTGATCGATCGAGAGGTGTCAAGAAGCTATCAAGGGGACATGAGCTTTCTCGATTGATCCACCAACTGTCGAAAGGTGTTAAGATCGCAATAAGAAACAGCTGACGAGCTCGATAAATAGCCTAGCTATCAAGAGGTGTCGAGCAGCTATTGAGTTTTAAAAAAATCAACACTTCTTCACTTGTTTCTTGGACAGATTTGCATGGCTTCAATACTAAACTCGAATTCTTGTTCCTTGAAGTATTAAATACATCCTAGATCTACTCAAATACAAGTAAAGTGCGTTTTGTCAAAGGATTAGCCAACTACATAAAATATTGACATATGTTTCTAACATGATCCACATATGTCCTAATAGGGACGATCAAGAAGAAAGCAATGTCGTCAGTAGACAAGATCAACAGGATACCAGTCATCCTTCTAAGCTGGAAATCAGCACTTTGTGCATGGCACAGGAGATGCAAACGATGAACGAAAGGATGGACATGATGATGAGTGCCCTAAGGGGACGGGTATCCACCAACTTGGACGAACTAGTCCAATGGACCAGACTCACCCTTCACCGCGCAGGTGACTTCCTTCCCCCTTCTGGCCAAGTTCTGAATGCCACAGGTGGAGGCATATGACAATTCAGGAGACACACTGGACCATTTGGAGTCATTTAAAACCCTTATACACTTGCAAGGAATTCCAAAAGAAATTATGTGCAGGGCCTTCCCTACCACACTGAAGGGGCCATCAAGGGTAGGGTTCAGCAAACTTACCTCGAGTACTGTCTCCACCTTTAAAGAGTTAAGTGGACATTTTGTCACGCACTTCATCGGGGGATAAAGACACAAAAGATCTTCAATGGCCATACTAAGCATTACACAATGGGAAGATGAAAGTCTAAGGTTATACGTAACCCGTTTCAACAAAGAGGCTCTCATGATTGACGAAGTTGACGACAAAGTCCTTATTACTGCCTTCACCCGTGGGTTACGACCGGGGGAATTTCTCTTCTCCCTTTACAAAAATGACCCAAAAATGATGGCCAAAACGCTGTATAAGGCCACGAAATACATGAACGCCAAAGACACGATAATAGCCCGGGGAGACGGGCCAAAGAAGAGACAAAGGCAAGACAACCATCGTCCAAACAGAGGAAGGAAGTTGTCTCAAACGAGTGAGTGAAGGGGAGAAAGGAGATCAAAACCCCAGCCAGGAAGGACGATAAATTTTAGCCCCTTGAATACCCCGCTGGATCAAGTTCTCATGTAGATAATGGATGACGCAGCGCTGACAAGGCCGGAAAAGTTGAAAGGCGATCCAAGCAAGAAGCCCCATAACAAGTACTGCCACTTTTACCAGGACCATGGGCATGACACCTTTGAGTGTTACGACCTCAAACAGCAGATCGAGGCCCTCATAAAATAAGGAAAGTTACAACGGTTCATGAAGGGCGGTGAAAACCCGCCAAGGGACCCTGAACCCAACCGACGGGCCGAAGGAAGGCCCAGAGCCCCACTCGGCGAGATCAGAGTAATTGTGGGAGGAAACACTATGGCAGGGTCATCCAAAAAGGTTAAGAAGATGTATTTACATATGGTGCAGAACGTCCAGATTTTCGAATGACCCCCAAAAGCTACAAGGGTTGACACCACCCTCATGACAACGCCCTGGTTATTAGCTTGTCTATCGTGGACTTCAATACCTAACAGGTAGTAGTGGATAATGGGAGCTTAGTAAATATACTCTACTACCTTGCGTTTTAGCAAATGAAGGTCGATCGAGAGCGTCTCCAACCCTTAAATGTGCCGTTGGTAGGATTCGGTGGCACTAAAGTCTTTCCCATCGGAATCATTACTTTGCCAGTAACCATTGGGATGTACCCTCAACAGCTTACTAAGGAGGTCAATTTCCATGTCGTTGACTGCTCCTCTGCATACAACGCCATCATTAGTCATCCCACGCTTAACGCATGGTGGGCAGCCACGTCAACATACCACCTACTAGTAAAGTTTCCAACAGAATACAAGATAGGAGAAGCGCAAAGAGACCAGATGGCCACCCGTGAATGCTACATAGCCATGCTTAAGATGGACGATCATTTGCAAGCCCTGAACATAGAAGAAAGAAAGGTCACTATAGAACCAACGGAGGATCTGGAAGAAATCTTTTTAGATGATGATACCCCTCGATGGACTACTCGTATCGGCACACAAGCCAACCCTACAGTTCGCAAAGAGCTTGCCCTTTTTCTAAAGAGCAATCAAGACGTCTTCGCCTAGAGCCACGAAGATATGCCAAGGATTAGCCCCGGTACCATGGTACATAAGCTCAACGTATGCTCATCCTTCCCCCTAATCTAGTAGAAGAAGAGGGTTTTCGCCCAAGAAAGGGACAAAGTCATAACCGAAGAGGTACGCAAGCTGCTAGAGGCAGATTTCATCAGAAAAGTCTACTACCCCGAACAGTTGGCTAACGTGGTCGTAGTCAAAAAAGCAAACGGCAAGTGAAAGATGTACATAGACTTCACCGACAAAAATAAGGCTTGCCCAAAGGACAACTATCCGCTCCCGCGCATTGTCGTCCTCGTGGACTCTACGGCTAGTTATCAACTATTAAGTTTCATGGACACCTTCTCAGGGTATAAACAAATCAGGTTGGACAAAGCAGACTAGGAGAAGAGTTCATTTGTCACAAGCCAAGGACTCTTCTGCTACAAAGTCATGGTGTTCAGATTGAAGAACATAAGGGCAACATACCAAAGGCTTGTAAACAAGATGTTTGCCCAGCAAATTGGGTGAAACGTGGAAGTATACATAGATGATATGCTTGTGAAAAGTGCATAGAAAGTTAGCCACTTGGACGATCTCCAAGAGACATTCAATACCCTTCACCTCTATGACATGAAACTCAACCCTAGTAAATGTGTTTTTGGTGTGGTGTCAGGAAAAGTCTTAGGTTTCATGGTATCACAACGTGGAGTAAAAGCCAATCCCGACAAAGTTTGGGTTATAATGGAAATTGCCTCTCCGAAGGACATCAAGGAAGTGCAAAGCCTAAACGGCAGGGTTGCATCCCTTAACCGTTTTGTATCTAGGGTAACGGATAAGTGTTTACCATTCTTCAAGGTGCTAAAGAAGGCTTTCAATTGGACCGATAAGTGCCAGAGGGCATTCAAGGAACTGAAGGCATACCTCGCATCCCTACCACTACTTAGTCCGTCCAATCCTGGTAAAGAGCTCTCCCTCTACTTAGTTGTATCCCCAACGGCCGTCAGTTCCACTCTCATAAGGAAGGAAGATCGGGTGCAACTACCCGTGTACTACACCAGCCAGGCACTTCAGGGAGCTGAAGGGAGGTATCCCTCAATGGAGAAGTTGACTTTTGCACTGATCATTACTGCCCGGAAACTCAGGTTGTACTTCCAAGCACACGCCATAATGGTCCAAAAAGATAAGCCACTGCAGAAAACAATGAACAACCCGGAAGCAACAGGACGATTGGTTTTATGGGCGATTGAGCTCGGCAAGTTTGATGTTCGATACTAACCAAGGACTGCAATTAAAGTGCAAGCATTAGCTGATTTCATTGTCGAGTTCACAACAGGTGAAGACGGAGGGGAGAAACCGATGGCATGGACGATATGGACAGATGGTTCATCTAACCAATGGACCAAAGGAGCTGGTGTCCTACTACGGTCACCGAAGGGAGAAACAATAGAATGTACAGTTCGCCTCCAGTTCTCAACGAACAAAAATGAGGTCAAATACGAAGTAGTCCTCTCAGGCCTCGACTTAGCTAAAGCAGCTGGAGCTAAGTCAGCTGTCATACACTGCAATTCACAAGTTGTGGTTGGGCACATCAATGGTGATTACGAAGCAAAAGGGGAACCAATGAAAGAATACTTAAGCATAGTCAAAAGCAAGATGGGCGAGGAATTCTCAATTAAGTTCGTACAAATCCCAAGAAAAGAGAACGAACAGGCAGACCGTTTGGCCAAAGCAGCATCTGCCAAGGTGCGGCCGTCCCCGGTCAAGTACTATCCTTCATCCAATATTCCCCCACAATTGACAAAGTGGAAGTATAGGTCATCCCTTTAGGAGTTGACTGGACGATGCCAATCATATCCTACCTTAAGGATGGGACATTGCTAGAAGATTGTAATGCTTCCCGTAGGTTGAAGGTACAATTGTCATGTTTCATCATGATGGGAGATGTCCTTTACAAAAGCAGTTTCTCCCGTCCATATCTGAGGCGCTTGACCCTCGGCGAAGCGGACTATGTCATGAGAGAAATACACGAAGGAGTATGCGAAAACCATTTGGGGACACGCTCACTGGTGCACAAGCTAATACGGGTTGGATACTATTAGCCTTCTATGCAGAAATACGCCCAGTCCTATGTGAAGGTGTGCAACAAGTGCCAACACTTCAACAACGTCATACGACAACTGACAGCCGACAGAAGGACTCATGCCAATAAGCGCCCCCTGGCCATTCGCCTAGTAGGGATTGGACATAGTAGGTCCTTTTCCCATGGCCTTGCGGCAGCTCAAGTTCCTTGTTGTGGGGATCGACTACTCCACCAAATGGGTCGAAGCCAAACCATTAGCCACTATCACGGAGAAGAACATCCGAAACTTTGTTTGGAAAAGTATCATTTGTCGCTTTGGAATCCCCAAGTTTCTCGTATCTGACAACAGAAAGCAATTCGACAATGACGCATTCAGAGATTTCTGCCAACAGTTGGGGAACAAGAACCATTACTCCTTTCCCGCTTACCCCCAAGCCGACGGGCAAGTAGAAGTCATAAACCGATCCCTACTCAAGATGATTAAGACTTGGTTTGAGGGGACAAAAGGCATATGGCCAGATGAGTTACCCGGAGTCCTGTGGGTGTATAGGACAACAACGTACACACCTACAAGAGAGAAACCTTTCCACCTCGCATACGAACACGAGGCCGTCATCCCGGCAGAAGTAGGACTAACCAGCTATCGAGTGTCCCACCATGATAAAGGAAGGAATGAAGAAAGGATGCACCTACAATTAGATCTTTTTGACGAAGTCAGAGCTACAGCAGAACAAAGGATGACTCATTATCAGGACCTTATGGCAAAGCACTACAACACAAAGGTTAAGCCTCGTCACTTTCAAATTGGGGACCTAGTCCTAAGGAATGTGACAATGGCCACTAGAGATCCCTCATAAGGTAAGCTGGGCCTTAATTGGGAGGACTTTACAAGATCGTCAACTGCCATAGGAAGATGACTTACTACTTAGAAACCCTCGACAGGCAAAGACTTTATCACCCGTGGAACACCGAGAACTTAAGGAAGTATTACTAGTAATAGTCAGATACAACTTATTTTATCGCTTTCTTTTCATTTTTCCCTTTTTTATATCAAAGGTTGAATGTCAAAGACTCTAAGGATGTCAAGTTTCTTTTTTAGCTCTTTCTATCATTAATAAGACTAGGATGCATTATCAAAAATGTTGCTTTACTCTCTACCCTTCAGTGGACCACCTAAACCACACCAAGTCCTACCTACGGGGTGGACGGATGATCAAGGATACCAATGGGTACCAGTCTTGTGAATATTACCAAGTCCTATCTACGGGGTAGATGGATGACCAAGGATATCGACGAGTACCTGATCTTGTGAATATTACCAAGTCTTACCTACAGGGTGGATGGATGACCAAGGATACTGACGGGTACCTAGTTTTACGAATTTTATTAAGTCCTACCTAACGAGGTGGATGAATGACCAATGATACCGACGGGTACCTAGTCTTAGAATTTTATTAAGTCCTACCTACAGGATGGACGGATGACCAAGGATACCGACGAGTACCTAGTCTTACGAATTTTATAAAGTCCTACCTACGGGGTGGATAGATGACCAAGGATACCGACGAGTACCTGGTCTTACGAATTTTATAAAGACCTACTTACAGGTGGATGGATGACCAAGGATACCAATGGGCACCTAGTCTTACGAATTTTACCAAGTCTACCTACAGGGTGGACGAACAACCACGGATACAATATATTTGAGTAAAAATCATTGACCGTCCACATTAAAGGGAGAATAAAAGGTTGAGTGCCTTCATCCACCTAATCTACCGCCTTTCCTCCTTTAGACTGGTCACCCTCATCTTCCTCCTTTCCCTCCTTATGCTCATCTCCCTCGTCATTTTCCTCATCTTTCTCATCTCCCTTGCCATTTTCCTCATCATCCTCTTCTTCATCAATAAGAGAATGGGTAGATGGTTCCCTTTCTGGGGACCGAAGTAAATCTTCCTCAAGCTCATGCCCTAACAGATAGACCTTGTTGTAGCCCGCACCCTTACTGACAGACGACGATAGTTCACTTGTTGCTTCTCTATCTGACATCTATCCACCTACAAGCGATGAAGGTTTTCTAAGAGCCTATTTGACGAGTCTCTAAAGACAAAAGACGACTAACCAAAAGGTAGAAATTAAAAACAAAGAAAAGGGAATTTACTGGAAGAAACGGACAACGGATCAAGGCAACGATTTCCTCGAAAGACAACAAGTCTCAAGCGACAAGCAGTTTGAACGACGATACGACAGTTTTAGGTCTCACAAAGCTCTCAAAAGGTAGTAAAGGAAAAGAGAGGAGGATGGGAGGAACTATTTATAAAGTGAAGGGGCACGGTATACGAAGCAACGC
This sequence comes from Quercus suber, assembly GCF_002906115.3. Classification (NCBI taxonomy): domain Eukaryota; kingdom Viridiplantae; phylum Streptophyta; class Magnoliopsida; order Fagales; family Fagaceae; genus Quercus; species Quercus suber. Next base: position 102,518 of record NW_027070354.1, read on the forward strand.
CTATGATTAGAAACAAGGCCAACTAGCTAGTGCCACGTGTCACTAAGCATTTAAATCAAGATTGCGTAAGGACATTTAATGATGTCTTTTTCAAAAAAACTGTAATTAATGCTCACAATACTCCACAGCCTGTCAGCTAAGACTGACAGAGCCATGGAGTAGGGGGCAGCTGATGGGGGTGTTTTCTACAGATAAATTGACTTATAAGCAGAAGGCAAGGAGGGTGGATGACCTCCATAGGGTCGTCTACTTCACTAAAAGATGATGGAGGATCCTTGATAAACCAACAACACCTTCAAGACATGACGCCACCAAGGCTGACGGATACGTCACGTACCAACAAGAAAAATGGAGGCGATGGTTGACCATAAGACCAACGAGACGGGAAAGCAGACGAATACCACGTGGCCATGTGTGGTCCCCACGAATACTCATATATGGAAATATCTTGCACATCACATACCAAGGCCTTGTTGCACTCACATATGGAAAGACATCCTAGAATCATGGAAACCATAATACCAAATACTCTCTGCAAGGAAAGATCCCCACTTCTAAGGGATCTCGATTTTCCACTCACCACTATATAAGCACCGGACCTCCTCTTTCCCCAGGTACGAAGAAAATCTCTAACTCTCTCACTAAAGAGTTGATAGAAATTTCTCATTCGCTAACTTGGCATTCGGAGGGATTTTGGTTGGTACCACACCGGTGCCTTATGTTTGGTCCTTCATTCTTATGTACAAGTACCCATCGAAGTGACTTGGAGCCTACGACTCACTGACGATTTTCACACATCATCAACTCTATTTGTGGTTGGATATGGCAACTAATTGTCCTGCCAAATTTTGAATGATTCGACTATTGTTGATCCTCCATTGAAGACCTTGAAGAAAATGTCACGCTATGACGCTACACTCCAAGTTTAGGAAGGTCAGTAGCCGATAGCAGCATCTAAGAACGAACCTTGAGGAAACCAATATCTCATAGAGCTTTTGGTCAGCATAATAACTTTGGGTGAGTTGAGCCAATGAATGCTATTCTCATTTTGTAACTGAGACTTTATAATTTATGAAAAATTTGTAGCATTTAAATCATTCTTCTTTTTTCTTGCAACGAGTGGAATGGGGGAATCTTTTTATAGAAAATTTGGACAATACTATTGATTTACGATGCTCTTATCATTTAAATTATTTTTTATTTAAAAAATCATAATGTTTTTTTAATTCATATCATTAGTTCAAAACAAAGGCTCATGGCATTGTTCCTAGATTAGATGTGTGTCATAATATCATTACTTGAGGCTAACTCATGTTATAATTGAGAAAATTATACATTCTATCGATCATCCTTATTTAAAAAGCTTAAGATCAAATAGAACATTAATTGGATTTTGAACTCAAAATTTTTCAATCGAAGCCATCATGTCATATTTGTCCCCACTCTGAAATGACTTAAATTCTTAGCCATAGGTGGCAAAGTCCTTAAGTAGAATACTAATGAACATAAAGAAAGGAACAAAGTGAGGGAGTAAATTCGTGATGGAACTTTTTAAGGATTTGAATAAATGCTTGTGAGAATAATTTCTACCCTCTTTAATGTCTATAGTAGAAGGGATTGAGAGACAATTATTCTCCTCATTAGTTTAATGTGAATTTGAAAGTGAATGAGAAAATAAATTTTCAAAAAAGTAAATGAAATCACCCTCATATATATAATTAAGTTATTGAAAAAGTAGAAACATGGGATATTGTATTAAAAAATAGGGGAAAACGGTAATAAAGGTGCCACCTCTTGTCTCTCACTAATCACTATCATTGTTGTAACAAACGTGCACCGTCTCTTTTTATCTCTCTCTTCTCTAAAAAGGGTTAAAAATAATGATGAGGTTCTCCAAGAAAGTCATAAAATGCATAGTGAGTGAAAAAAAAAATATAAATATAAATATATATAATATATAATGCCTGCGTTTGGATAACACTCAAAGTTGCTGTGCGTTTCCAATTTCACGTTTCGGAGCTTTTTTTTTTTTTTTTTTTTCAACGCATGAACAGCAAAATCACTGTGCAGGAGACAATTAGCACTGTTCACGCACTGTAGCGCACTGTTTATGTATTAAAAAATATTAAAAGTGGGTCCCACGATACTATTTACACATTTAAAAATTATTTTGCTACAGTGTTTTCAGCAACAATCAATTTTTATCAACTTTCAGCAACAATAAGTGCTATCCAAACGGACCCAATATATAAGCTAGAAAAATCCAAGGAAACTTTGTCAAGTCGGTAATGTTCGCAGCTTTGCCTCTCACGGTATGAAGCGTAGCTTTCAGTAGAGTATACCTTGAGATAAATGAAATGGTTGGTAATTGATTTGACCTAAACTTTGTAAAATTGGGGCATGTGGACCAATCATAGGACCCATTTGTCTTCTGTTTAATTACCCCTTTGGTCATGGACAATAATTTAAATTGCACCTTAGTAGCTGCATATTGTACAGGACAAGCCCAAGGCTCTGCCTTTCCATGCTAATCTTTGGTTGGGCTTTAGTGATCACACAAGTTCTTTCCACGTAACAACATACTAATCTTTTATATAGATTTTTATTAGTTTGACATGAAAGGAATCATTCATAGTATTTTTGCTAGACAATGACTCAAGGTGGCCATCTTTAAATCCTCTTAAGTACAATAATAATGTACCGGGTATTGACACCACTTTCAAATGATAACCTGACGCAAAGGGAAGTTTTATAAGAATTTCCAGTAAACTAGGCAATTATACAGCTAATGAAAAGGACAAAAACCATCCTGTACCAGAGAAACAGGTTTGACAATCTATGAATGCAGAGAAGAAACAGTAAGCAATACCAATCATGTTGGAATTTGGGCCATTTAGGCAGGCCCAAGTGGGTGCCCATGTGAACAAGATAAAACCCGGTTTCAGCATGCACAATTTATAAGTACACAATTCATGCTAATATAATGTTGGCTTTTGGACCTATTTAGGCAAAAAAGTGTCGACTACCACTTCAACGTGAAATATGTGGGTGTCCCTAAATTTATTTTTCTAATTTCTACGTTATGTTCAGCTGTATGACATCAACTATATCACAGGCTGATATGGAGAGTATGAACTCGAATCAGGTCTCTTCCACAATAATTTGACTCGGTATAGGTTTAACATCATTTTAAAGGGGGTGATCATAAAGCATTGAAAATTTAGATGTGTCCAGCACTGTGATTTACGTACAAGCTTCTTTCCATTCAAGGAGAGAAGTGGTCCTTCCATTGCAATTAAAGTGAAGGTTATAAATTAGATAAATCCATAACAGAATAAAGACATTAAAAGTTATATATAAGCTTCACAATTATAGCAAAGGGTTATATAACTTAAAAGCCCAGACACAAGCTAGATGAGACTAGTCTAAGTAAGTACTCTATCCATCGGTCTCAAATACAATAATTGTTCCTGCAAACACGAAAACGCATGCATATCACAAATTGGGGAACTCAGCCCGAAAGACAGTGAAATTTTTCAGACTACGGTCCAAATGGCAATTCTCAATCGTCTTCTCTTTCAGGGGGGAGACCACAAGGCAAAAGCATTTTCTGCAACCAAAAAAATAAAGGCATTAGATGATCTATCAATAAGCTTTAAAAATCACTCCACCATTATCCAATATCATTTTATTAGACAAATACCACAAAATAACCATCATTGGTCCAAAAAATTGCAGATCATCCAAAGGAAAATTAGGGACATGTCTATAACATATCCATCTTTTCAAATAAGCATAATGTAAATACTCAAATCATCAGCTCCAGCCTCAAGCCAAGATGATAATGGATACCAACTTCAACACAAATACATTGGGAAATATAAAATTTGTTCAGATGATTGATGAAATAGCATATAGCAGGCAATAATGATTCATATATAAGAGACTAGTACACAACCGAATAAAAGATATGGCTTCTCAACTAGGCTACAAATGACACTGCAAATCCAGATTTAATAGGCTTATTCATATAGAAGTATATAGTAACCAATTTCCAAAAGCAATGATGGAACTTTAGATTTTTTTTTTTTTTTTGGATAAATATCATCTCTATGATTCTATTAAGAAATATGAAAACAGAATACAAGTAATAACCACATGATCTGCATATGAAGTTCAGAAACAGCCAAAAAAAGTTGCTGAAAGAGGAAAGGAACCAAACAAACAACAACAAAGACTTAATCCCAAAATTTCAGGTTGGCTATGGATCCTTAACATATTAGTTAGGGTGCCACGTGTATTCCTTTTTTCCATTCTATTATATCTAAAGTCATACTCTTTATTACTTCCTTAATTGAAGCGTCTTTTTATTACTTTTGCTAATGTGATTTGGCCTTCCTCTACCTTTTTTCATTCCCTCAACTTTGATTAACTCACTCTTTCTTACCCGTGCATTAGTCACCCTCCTTTAACATGACTAAACAATCTTAAGCGGCTCTCCCTCATCTTTTCATCAATCGAGACTATCCCTATTTAAAGGGATTTCCTCATTTTAAATCCTATATTTTCTTGTATTTCCACTTATACATCTTAAAATTCTCATTTCAGCTACAATCATTTTATGAATATAAAAGAGAAAAGGAACCACTTGTCAAAAAGAAAAAGGAAAGGAAGGTAATAAATCTCCGTTTTGAAGGGAAATGGCATATATGATGCATTGTTAAAACATCACTATATTAGAGAGAATCATTTCCTGATCTGAAAAAGCTGATACCACCTTCACATTCTTGCCTTGCGCTTAGTTGATGGGTCTTGTCAACCAACTGGAAAACAGATATACCACTAACAAAGGCCACAGCTGTTGGTCTTGCAATTAAGTTTATAGAGACGAGGAAATTTACGTCATTTAGTATTTGGTAGATGTTGGTTGTAGGACTCATATTACTGTGGCAAGAGTCACGTTTGGCTTGATATTGACCTTTTAACCAGGTTTTATTAGTGGAAGTTTCTAAGATCTATTAGTTCCTAAATTCAAGTTAAGAGGTCTAGCCTCGTTAAAACTACAAATCCATAGAAACCCTAATAAATACAAAGATTCCCCTACCTTTTTAAACCTTTGAAAGCAACCCCCAAAACTCAAATTTAGCCATCATGAGAAATTCCTATAATGAAGTTGTATGATTCACTTTCAAGTTCAACTATCAGCCCTAGAATGCTGAAGGTTTAAATCCGTAGTAAATAAATATAAACTAGAGATGTTTTTTAAATGAAATAATTTAGTCCACCAAAAATACAGAGAGAGAAAACCCAACCCCTGTGATTTTAGGGAAATGAACTGTCCTTGTGTCTGGTGGATTTGTCACAGGCCTGGGATCCTCTAATACTGGGTCTGTTGATGTGGATTAGCCAATTACATGTCACGGTGTAGATTAGCCACAACCCAACACAAGAGCTTTAGCCCAGTAATAGCAGAGGTGTGATGGCGGTGCTGTGCAAGATAGAGACTTCAAGCAACGAGCAAAGTGACAGCAGCAATGCAAAGCCAATGATGTTGTTATTGGCCAAGCGATTGGATCGTCGGCGTGGTAGCAATGGACTGCAAAACTTGAAGTCGCCAGTGAGATGGGATCTGCTGTGTCTCCAGCAGTGGTGTCGAAGGCTAGTGATGATGGTTATCGGTGACAATGACCTCTTGCAGGTTCTATCTGGCGGTGTGGGTTGTCTGATGAGTTTACAGCAGTTAGCGACTGGGTATTGGCTGATTTTTTTTTCTTCTGTGTGGATCAAGTCCGTTTGATAGGTTACGATTCGTTTGGGGGGGGGGGGGGGGTGTTTGTCAGGTGGCGGCAAGGTGGTTGAAGGTGGTGACAGCGGATGGGGTTCAGGCTGTGGTGATTCTTATTTGGCTTAGGAATACAGATTGAAAATGACAGCAGTGAGGAATTTTGTCTTGTTTGTGACCTACGGGACTGCTTCAAATGAACCAAAAGTTGTCTTTGATAACAAATCTGACGCAGGGAAACCAAAACAATATTTCCGGGAAAATAAGTAACAGGAAAAATAGGGAATAAAACCTAGGAATTAACACCTAGGGTTGCTAGGAATCAGCACCAAGCTTGGCTAGAGTCGTCACCAGTCATGAAACTTAAAAAAAGGTTTATTGTCAATCTCAAAGCTGTCTTACAAAACTGAAAACTGTGCACAAATAGAGAATAACAAAATACATAAAAGAAACCCTAATTATTATATGAGTAGGCTTAATAGGTCTTCAAGCCCAATTATTACCAGGCTCCATCCATAGGGGCATTGGTTGGGCAGTCTTCTACATCTTGTGTCTGCACCAACTTGCATATAATAGCTCTGTCAATAGATCTATTGACGCAGGACAACCAGAACGAAAACTAAATAATAGAAAAATAAAGGGATATGACCTAGGAGTCAGCACCTAGGCCTTGCTTGGAGTCAGCATCAAGCGGGGAAACCACTAGGAGTCAGCACCTAGGGTAGACCTGGAGTCAGCACCAGACCAAAGAAAGACCAAACGGCCATTGTTTTCATTCATCAAAATATCAACTATCTCCTCAAGGAGTACAATAGGTTGTTTATATAGGATTGCTAAACCCTAGTTCTAATTGGCTAGGAAACCCTAATTGCCTTATTACAAAAATAACCTTGCTAATTGGCTAGGAAACCCTAATTGCTTTATTACAAAAATAACCTTACTTTTAAATTAAAATACTAAAAGCCCAATAACTAAAAGCCCAATAAGCTAATAGACCTAAAACATAAAAATACAATGGGCTTGCAAACATAAATAATACTAAATAATAATTTTCTTGTGTCTCCCGCATCATCTATAGGCGTCAATCCATTTAGGGGGCGTTTGGTTTGCATGATGTTATATTACTTTATTTTTTTGATAGGTTCGCATGATGTTGCATTACTGTAATGTAACATCATTGTGATGTTAGATTCATGTAATCTCATCACAATAATATAACTTTACTGTGTTTATTAGGCTTCTAACATTCACTGGATCATTATAATTTTTACTTTTAAATTTCCAAAAATATCCTTTTGACAAAACTAAACAAAATTTTATTTTTTAATTAAATGTCACAAAATACCTAAACAAATTTCTATTTAATTTTCCTCTACCTTCTCGCTACTTTCTTACTAACCAAACAACTCATCCATAGAAAAAAAAAAATTTATTATCTCACAAACCAAACAGCTTTAGATCCACAAAAAATAAATAAAATTAATAATTTTTCAGCACCTTCTCAACAACCAAACAAATTACAAATAACCACAAAACATCAAAAATATTTATGTTACACTTTCCCAACTTTCTCACCAACCAAACAGATTATACATCTAAAAAATTTCGAAAATTCTCTTCAGCCACCCATTTTGGTATTTTGGACCCAGGCATCAAAAAGATTCCATTCAGTGAAGAGAAGGAGGACAACGACGAGCTCCTTTGGCAATGGTACAAACAAAATCACGACAAATCAACCATTGATTTAGAGAAAAAGATCTAAGAGCTCGAGCTTATGCTATGCCTATGAGAGTGTGTGTGTTTGTTTGAGAGAGAAAATCAGAATGGAGGAGATGGTGGTTAGCGGCGGCCATGGATTCCGACTGCAGAGAGAGAGAGAGAGAGAGAGAGAGAGAGAGAGAGGGGGGAGACAGGGGGCTAGGGTTTTGAGTCTGATGAGAAAGAGAGGAGCTAGGTTATGAGATGAGAGAGGAATTAGGGTTTTAAAATATACATGGAAATTTTGTAAATACAATTTATTAGTATGGCTAATTTTGTCAATTCAATAAATTAATATATCCCACCCATAAGTAATGTGAGATCACACCTATTTAAGAAGGTGGTGAGATTAAGGCAATATGATATATTTGTAATCTTACATTACCTTAATGTTAGAAAAAATCAAGTGAACCAAACCTCTTGATGTCACATTACCATAACGTGCATCACATCAAAAGCACATCACGGCGAACCAAACGTCCCCTTAAGGTTATGCATGGTTATAAACCTACGAAGCCTTTAGATCTCTTGCCCATGTCCTCACATTTTAGAGTTTCTTAGTTGTTAAGCATTTGCACAACATATTCTTGATTTGCATCACAAATTCTTAAAGGAACTCAAGCAAGTAATTTTCAATATAAAATTCATGTTGACACTCAACGATGTTAGGTAGAGCTCCAAGTAGGAGAATATGTCATGATTCGGATTAGACCTAAATGGTTTCCCTTAGGGACAGTTAAGAAGTTGCAAGATTGTAGTGCAGGACCGTTCAAGGTATTGAAACAGGTTGGCTCAAATGCATATTTCATTGACCTTCCCTATGATTATGGCATTAGCTCTACTTGAATATAGAGGATCTAGTTGCCTATAAAGGCCTAATAGTTATCCCTAATACCCCTTTTAATTAGCCTTTGCCTAATCCTATTGATGTCCCTCTCCTTACCCGTGCACCCTTAAATCTACCATATGCACGTAAAGAACATATTGATGCTATTTTAGATGAACATATTGTTTCTACCAGGAATTGAGGAAATCACCGTTTTCTAGTTCATTGACAAGGGCAACCAGATTCTGATTGTAAATGGATTACTAGAGATGAGTCATGAGCTACACCAACAATCCCAAATTGCTTGAGTACTACCAGAGCTGTCTAGATTTACACTCGACAGGGTTGAGTTTTCCCCACCTCAAGGGAGTTGGTGCAGACACAAGATTTAGGCCTCCAATTATACATACTTATGGGGTTTGNTAAGTAATTTTCAAATAAAATTCATGTTGACACTCAACGATGTTAGGTAGAGCTCCAAGTAGGAGAATATGTCATGATTCGGATTAGACCTAAATGGTTTCCCTTAGGGACAGTTAAGAAGTTGCAAGATTTGAGTGCAGGACCGTTCAAGGTATTGAAACAGGTTGGCTCAAATGCATATTTCATTGACCTTCCCTATGATTATGGCATTAGCTCTACTTGAATATAGAGGATCTAGTTGCCTATAAAGGCCTAATAGTTATCCCTAATACCCCTTTTAATTAGCCTTTGCCTAATCCTATTGATGTCCCTCTCCTTACCCGTGCACCCTTAAATCTACCATATGCACGTAAAGAACATATTGATGCTATTTTAGATGAACATATTGTTTCTACCAGGAATTGAGGAAATCACCGTTTTCTAGTTCATTGACAAGGGCAACCAGATTCTGATTGTAAATGGATTACTAGAGATGAGTCATGAGCTACACCAACAATCCCAAATTGCTTGAGTACTACCAGAGCTGTCTAGATTTACACTCGACAGGGTTGAGTTTTCCCCACCTCAAGGGAGTTGGTGCAGACACAAGATTTAGGCCTCCAATTATACATACTTATGGGGTTTGAAGCAAAAAAAAAAAAAAAAAAAAAAAAGGCCCAACCTGTGGCCTTTATGGATGGAGCTTGCTAATAATTGGGCCCGAAGACCTACCAAGACCAGTCATTTAATAATTAGGGTTTCTTTTATGTATTTTGTTATTCTCTATTTAAGCACAGTTTTCAGTATTGTAAGACAACTTTGAGATTGATAATAAATTTTTCCTTAGTTTTACAACTGGTTCCACATTCTAGGCACGCTTGGTGCAGACTCCTAGGTACTGACTCCTAGGTTTTATCCCCTATTGTTCCCATTGCTTGTTTTCCCAGCCATATTATTCTAGTTGTCTTGCGTCAAGAAATAATCTAGTCATCCAAAATTGCATCAATATTTTCTTTACAATTTGGCAAAATGTTCGTTGGTGTTGGATGAGTCATAGGAGTTTTAACAAAATCATGGTGTAGGTGATAAACTGTTGAACCTTTATAAGTAACTAAATTGCCAAAATTAAAGATGGAGCTACTTTTGCAATTTGTTGGATCATCATTAAGATACACATTTGGTCCAACTTGTTTCAACACTTTGAGAGGTTTAGTACTATAGGCTTGCAATGCCTAACGGCTCAGTAGGGAAACCATTCATGCCTAATTGGAATCATGAAATAATCCCCTACTTGGAATTTTATATAATCTAAATTAGCCTCAGTTTATAAACATTACCACTTGCTTGAGATTGTTTACTGACCTCATGATGCTTATATGTTTCAACTGACCCAAGCGTTCTACCATGGGGTGAAAATGGGAGAGTACCTAAATGCCTCCTAGACTTTACTTCAAATGGACTCATGCCTATAATGATGGAACTGTCATGTGCAAGTTGAATGGCATGGGAAATGGAATTCTAACTCTTTGCCCACTCAAGACTACTCTAAGAGGGTTTGTTGTGAGGCGGTATCATTTGAATGCAACCAAGTTTAAGGTCTCCCTCACACTCCTCATTTGTCATTGATTTCATCAATGTTGGATTCACAGACTACTTCTATATCGTCCTCATCACTCTCTTTCTTTTGTTCATGAATGGGGAGAGCCTTAGTGGGGCATTTGGCAGCAACATGACTAAATCCTTGACATTTAAAGTGTTTTTTGTTGATAAGTAACAAAAATTCATTAATAAAAAAATAAAAAGAGACAGAGAGAGAGAGACAAAGAGAGAGAGAGAGGGAGGGAGAGAGAATACCCAGGTACACCGGAGGTGTACTTAGGTAGCAGTACTCAGACTCTCAAATTACAACGCTCAATTAGATATAAAAGAGAAGAAAAGGGGAGAGAGTTTAAAGCAGAACTCCAGTCCAGCAAAGAATAAAAAATGAGGGATTTAATCTCAAGAATAGGCCGTTCAATACATCTTGCATTCCGTTCTCACCAAATGCACCACATAACACAGTTGGCACTACCCTACAGAAGACAATATTCCTATGTTTACCAAAGTGGCCTTGCCAAGCTAAGAGAAGTTCGGAGATACCCAATGTCATAACCCATAGAAGTCCAAACAAGTTCCACACCATGGTCCATAAAAGCTATGGGACAATGAAGAAGAAGATGATCCACTGAGTCCCCATTCCTTTTGCACATGTAGCACCAATCCACAATAGTAACACCTTTGTTCCATAAGTAAACAGTAGTTGGAATCTTTCCTAAGGCAGCAGTCTATGAAAAGAAAGCTACCCTAAGGGGAATCTTTGAACACCACACAAAGTTCCAAGGAAAAAGAGTGCCAGAATTTGAGGAAAGAGATGAATAATATCTACGCACCTTGACATTTAAAGGGTTTGACTCAAGAATTCAAAGTGAGGGGGTCACTAGCTATCCCCACAATTTTTAATTTTTTTTTTTGATAAGTCTATCCCCACAATTTTATGTTCAATATAAAACAAAGGCTAACCCATTAAAGTAGGAAAATTTTCACTAATTCAACTGGATACAATGAAATCAAGTAGTACCTAGGTGACCTTGGGAAGTCAACTTCACTGATTAGGATAGAGTCCACAATTAATAACGGGGTTTAACTACTTTTTAAGGATAGACTCCACATCTTATGGGATTGGACATCTTATGTGACTGGATTATTTAAGACTTTTTTTTTTTTTGGGGGTTCAAATAGGGATTAAATTTCATATCTTTGCAGATGGGACATGATCTTTTATTACTAGAAGCTCTGTAAAAAGGCTCTAGGTGGTTTTATCTATACTTTGATGAATCAAATTTGGTTTTATTTTAATTATACTTTGATGCATGGAATTTTATATTGGAGATTTCCCAATCGCTGGGTGCTGATTCCTAAGTTTTTCTGCTTGGTGCTGATTTCAAGCAAACCCCTAAGCATTGATTCTAAGGTCTACCATTTACATTTTGTTTATTCTTCCCTTTTATCTTCCTTTTTGATATTGTTCAACATCAACTTGGTATCAGAGCAAACCTGATCCAGTTTCCATCATATACATACATACATACATACATATATATATATATATATGAAAGCCTAAAACAATCCAATCACATAAGATGTCCAATCCCATAAGATGTGGTGTCCGCACCACATTATCTCTCATGCACTTGATTGTACTTCCTCAAACTTCTCACAGATGCATACAAATCTAATTCATCTTCTCTTGTCTAGACATTCAAGATCATTTTTTTGTTAACTATACTCATTGTATGAGCATGTTTCTTGATTGCTTAGTTCTGTATACTATGCCGAACCCTTTACTTCCCAATCTGTAAAGCATAGAGCCACTAACTACTTCATATCGCTCAGCACACCTAATCAGCCACACAACCTTATTATCATAGAAAAAAAAACTTTAAAAGACTATGAATGGTTAAATTTCTTCTTGGAACAACTCAAGAGGAGATGAAAGCTATCAATTTAAACTTTATCAAGGTCCATAAAAGATCATTTACAAGCAGAATTATAATAAACCCTTCATTGGAGTTTTATTATAGATAACTAGGGTATGCCCATCATAGATTCTCTCAAAACTAGTAGTGAATGTTGCCAATGAGCTATAGCTCAACAGGCACTTCCTGCTCTCATGCTAATGGAATGGAGGGTGAGATCATAGATTCAAGACCCACTGGGTGCGTATGTAATTTACGAATAATAAAATTTACTTACAAAAAAAATAATAATAATGCAAGTCACACAAATAATATACTTGTGACATACAACCAATGACATTCACACGCGTTAAAAAATTTAAATAAATAAAATTAATGATATTCAATACAAGATTTTTTCTTTTTTTAAATAACTGAGTTAAACCACAGTTCCATCATCTTTAAGCTCCAGCACAGGTTACAAGCTCGCACTACTGAGCTCGCACATTCGATCCAAGATCTAATAATGACATCAAAAGGAAAACCGCTCATTATGTACCATTCTATAACCCCTATCAAACATAAACATTGACATTGACATTGGAGCTTTCAACATATAACCTATCCTATGCATTAAGAGACTAAGTGTGGGTGTCATGAACCCATGCCCTCACCCTCCACTTACAACTTATAAGTGGAGGAGGTGTCAATTGAGCTATAACTCGTTGCTCAAGAAAATTTACAAATGCAAAATGGAAAAAAATGCCACACCAAAGAAAATGTACCAAAACTAAAGCTTTAAGCACCACTTAGAAATGGTAATAGAGATAATTACATAGATAATTCTAAAAAAACAGAAACTATCAACTAGAAAAAACAAAACATGATAACAAGTTAGACAGAACCTGCATGAAGTTGTAGCGCTCTCTCCCAATTGATTCATTCTCTGCAATAGCAAAGTATGCCAGTATGGGGTAATGCCCAACGTAGGATGCATAGCTATCGCGTTGGATGTTCACCGCCCATTCACTACACATCCAAAACAGACACATATATGAATTTAAGAACAACAAATAAATGTACATTACAAATATATAAAAGGTCATATCTATTGCACAAAAATCTCAATTTTGTGGGATCAAAGCTAAAGAGAGGTGATTGGTAGGCAACCTCACCCCCATTTTTTTTTTTTAGAGAGACTGATTCCCAAACTCGAACCCACATCTTTGGTGGAAGGCACTTGCCATCACCCCAATATACAATATAGTTAGATAGATGGATAGATAGTCAGAGAGAGGGAGAGAATTGGAAGGCTTACAATCTATTCAAATCAGCATGGCCTGTTCCAACATATTTAGCTTGGAGATGCTCAAGCTGGGAATTGATGTTAAACCTATCACTGGCCTGCACAGTTCAATTATCGAAGGAAAATTAAAACTTCTACCAATGATATTCAACACAAAAATAAAGCTACGACGACAAGAACAATAAAGCCTTAGTTCAGCTATGAATCCTCAACAGATATATTAAGGTAACACCAAATATTATCAAATAATGACACAATAAATAAATAAATAATCAGCCCCAAAAACTCACTTATATTTGTTCTTCTTTCCCCAAATTTACATGACTATTATTAAAACACACTCTCCAAAAGGGCATTGAGGAGCAATTGCAATTGGTGAAAGTTATTACCTGCATGTTGGTGTTTGAGATGCACGGTCCAAAACTGCAATGTCTTTATCTCTGCAACAAAAATGAAAAAAAGAAAAGAAAGAAAGAGAGATTGACCGAAATGAGTGTAAAATAAAATATGATGACAAACTAAGCAGCAGTTTTCACAGGACAGGACAGGACGTTCATATATATTTAACCTAATCACTCGAGTAAAATCATAAATTCAGCTAGCAAACAAAAACAAAAACTCAGAAGAAATTTGCAGCAAAACAAACAGTAAGCTCGCAAAAGAAACCAACATAATGTTATTTACAAGTAATCCGAACTCCTTGTCAGAGAGGAGGGCATTAATTAGGGCTCTAATCTATATGAGAGTGAGAGCGACAGAGAGGGGAGAAAGAGAGAGGCTTACAGAGGGAATAGAGCGAGAGAGAGAGAGATATTACCAGTTCTAGAGCCGTAGAGCGTGAGCGAGAGAGGAGAGGGAGCAATCTATGCCTGGCAGAAAACAAACTCTTGTATAACCCAAATTTCTTTTTGGGGTTTCCGTGGACCCCTTTTTTTCTTTTTCTTCTTTTTCTTTTTTTAAACAACAGAGCATCCACAGCAGTGGAAAAAAAAAAAAAAAAAAAAAAAAAAAAAAAAAAAAAACAAACAAACAAACAAACAAAAAGTGCTGATCGGCATGGGACGACGACGGCGTGGGACGGCAATGGCGTGGATGGCGACGGCATGGGACGGGATGGCATGGGCTAAGGCGTGGGCTGGGAGGGCGACGGCGTGGGCTGGGATGGTGTGGGACGGGATGGCGTGGGACGGCGTGGGCTGAGGCGTGGCGTGGGACAGCGTGGGCTGGGACGGCGTGAGACGGCGACGGCATGAGACGGCGACGACATGGACAGCGACGGCGTGGAGAGATGAGAGCTTGATGAGAGAGATGAGAGCTTGAAGAGAGATGAGCACGGTAAGATTATTTTAATAGGAGGGTGAATAAAAAATTAATTTTTTTTTTAGATGTCTGCTACAGTGCACATCTATTTATAGATGTGCACTGTAGCAAATCAACAAAAAATTTTAGGTTTGCCTCCACTGCTGCAAGGCTTTTTTGGTATATTAGTGGAGCTAAAATAGCATTATAGCTTTTTAGCTCCACTGCTGCAAATGCTCTTAGTCTTAGTACGAGCACATAAAAGGCTGTCTTTGGTTGGACTGATTTTTTGAAAACATTTTTCACATTTGGGATATATTTGGATACCACTCATTGTTAAAAACTAAAAACTTATTACTGAAAATACTATAGTCAACTAATTTTTAAACTATAAATAGTGCCTATGGGACTCAGATTTATTGCTTCTTACTGCGTTTTCTGTACTTGCGAGTCCCGCGAACGGTGCGTGGGACCCAAAGAAAAACGCAAAACACTTGCTATGTTTGCTACGCAAATGCACACTTAGTGTGCGTTTGCGTAGCGGCCAGTGTGCGTTTCTAGCGTTTGCGTTTTTGGTTGGGTCCCACAGCACTGTTCACAACCCAGCCAAAAATGCAAAAACACACATACCAATGTATTTTTTGGTCCCATGACACTATTCACACATTTAAAAATTATTTTACTACAGTGTTTTTAGTAATAAGTTTTCAGCAAAAAAGCAGTGTTCAAACACACCCTTAGTGTTGGGGGAAACTAAAATTATTGGTCAACCAAAAATTGTTTTTCAGTTGACCACAAAATAATGATACTTATAACATAAATTAGTTTACATTTTCATTTTTCATAAACCATTTAGATATAGAATTCTCCCAAAAAAAAAAAACATATTGTAGGTATAGATGTATAGTAACTTTTTTTTTAAAAGAGTTTCAACTTATGGCGTCTACTCTTGATAATAATTATTAATTATCAGACCAAAACACTAATCAGTTTTTAGTGTAATCGGGGATTGAACACCAGATCTCTTATACAAACATCAGAGACTTTACCAATTGAACTAACTGGAACCCACAAACGTATAGTAACTTAGTGTAGTACATTAACTAAGAGGAGGATACAAAAGAGGAAATCCCAAGCCCACCTTATTTGATGTTGAGCTATTATATTTCAGTCGAGTTGGACGTTTTGGGTGAGAAAACTCATAACTCACCACTTGACTCAAATTTTCGGGTTTTAAATTACATTGGCCCGAGGTCAACCAACACAATCATTCAAAGTTGCTCACATGCCTTCAGGTTGAATCAGTCCAATCAGGTGGATCAGGTTGTTCGAGTATGTGGACAGCCCTAGATTTTATTATTTGATTCCTATTGGTTAATACATTGTTGGGTAGTGAATATGCCAGCTAAGCTCGATAACAAAAGTAAAATGCTGCAAGACATCTAAGATTCAAATCTCCATTCCTTAATTGTCAAATTAAAAAAAAAAAAATAGTAAAATTTGACTCGAGCTCAAACCATGCATTCAAACTCGAGCTCGTATAAAAGTCCAAAAAATTGAGTTCAGCTTGATTCATTAGCCAAACCGAGTTCAAACTCGAGATCCAACACAAGTACTATATCCAATGCTTAAACTTTCAAAAAACAAATAAACAAAAACAACATACCAATCACATTAAGCTTACTACCATATCAAGCTCAAAAGTCCTTTAGTTTTAGTTTGAGCAAGTGGTTTCAACTCTCAATTAATTAAGGCTTAGTAAGATATGAATTTATTTGCGAAGCACATAAATGAGATTAAACTCAACTTGTTTTGTAGAGAGCCTTATTGTTCATAAGCATTTTTTAAAAATAATTAAGGGGAAAAAAAAAAACTTAAACTTATCTAATTTATTAATTAAGCCTAGAACTAAAACTCAAGCTTGGCATGTTTATAAATAAACAAACACGAGAAACTTATTATCAAGCCAAGCTCAAGTTTGTATGAACAACTTGGTTCATTTATAGTCTTAAGGCAATATAGGAAAATTAAGAATAAATTTTTTCTCGAAACTAGTTTGAAGGAATATTCTCAAACCTACTCCTTGGTGATTTATAAGATTATCCCTGTTATTAGGGAAAGTCACAACAATCTCTATTTTTATCTCCCACTCATACAAAACTTCCTACACACTTTTTCAAAGGGTTCGATATTTTTTTTGGGGGGGGGGGGGGGGGAGGGGCACACACACACTCTCTCTCTCTCTGGGTATAGAACAAGCCAACCCACTTCTTTTTCCCCTCTCCATTTTTTCTTTGTTCCTTTAATCCTTCTCTTAGACACGAAAGAACACCAAAAAAAAAATATCTATTCCTTTAAGAAAAGATTCAAGACTGCGGGGTTATAAGGTATTTTGATTTTGACTATTACTTTGTCTTTGGGATTTCTCTTCTTTTCTAATTGGTCACTAACTTGACTATCAGGGCCTCCTTGGCTAACCCCCTGATTAGTCATGAAGGAATTGAGTTTTCTCTTTAGTGTTTGTTAGGTTTGCAAGAATTTGTGGGTTTTATTTAGCTTAACTGGTAAAGTCTCTGATGGTTGAATAAGAGATCTAGGATTTAATTCTTATTTACACCAAAAACCAATTAGTGTCTCGGTCTGATGATAAAAAGTTATAATTAGTATTTAGTCATTATCAAAGTCCTTATATAGTTCCATCTCTTCCTTGAAATTTATCAAAGTCACATTACTCATTAAAAAAGTCACGTGAGAAAATACACATGGATAGTCCCTTCAAATACAAAGCAGTGAGTTGAAAGAAAATTACTCCGAATCAATTTAGAGGTAAACTTTTTCCCTCTAAAAGAATTTGCTTCATCAAAACAAACATATTAATAGTAAATCTTATAAACCATGTACTTTTTATTTTATTGATAATACAAAGTTTTTATTAAGTTGTCCATAATAATTATTAAGTTCTCCTTAATAAATTAGAGTGTCAACTAAAACCACACCATTCGAATGATAGATTCATAATTTTTTTTTAATAGTAACTATATTCATAATTTGTTTTTATAAAGTTTCGACTTATTATGTCCGTTTATGTGATTTTGTACTTGTAGGGTCTGTTTTTGTAGCCCAAGCCCAAAAGGTATGGATTAAAGGCCCAACGAACCCAAGACAATAAATTTGTAGAGAGTGGGCGAAAGAGCTAGGCAAGTTATGAATTAAACAATGGTTGGCTAAGGTACTTAATGTTAGGATTAGTGCCCTTAAATCCTATTGTATGATGCTATGTATGATATTAAGTTTGACATTGTGTATGACATTATGTATGACTTAATATTATGTTTAATAAATTTGTTTTATTATTATCTGAAATAATGGTAACATGAATATTCGGACATTATCACATAGTCCATGAGATGCATAGTATGTGATTTATGTGAAGAGTTACAGAAGATATAAATCACAAGTTCTTTGTAAACTCAGAATTATAGTTCGTAGTCGGTGATGAAATTGGGCATTTCATCTGCGAAGACTATAACATATCAACTACGATGATTTGTCTTGATCATGGAAGTGGAGACTTCTAGTTGATGTGTTAATATGTTTTAAGAGTTAAGACATATTGAACTGGACCGCTGTGAGATTTATTATTCTCCTAAAGACTGTCAAATGAATAATAAATCTCACGACTTGTATTTGCATGAACTCTTAATCCTGAGAGAATAATGAACCTGATCATGAGGTGTAGGTTGCTTTGATATATCAGGAGTGAGATCTACAGTTATGGTCAAAACCTCAGTATGTTGGGCAGCCACATTTAGTGTTGATGGAACATGTATTCTCAAGATGGAATTCATAGTCTCTTAACGGAGATATAAAATATTCCCTTGAGATAAGTTTAATGGGTTTGTTATTCAAAGAGTTAGGCCTAACCACTTTAGTAAGACTAAAGTATATATTTATGGAATTGGATTTCATAAATATATAATGAATAACATTAAAGGATTAAACCGGGTACTCAAGGATTAAGATGTAGTAATTTACAAAGTGGCAGTCTACATTAATGACTTTGTATTACTACGAATATTTTATGAAGGGGTTGCATGTATAATAAAGTCTTGGGATATAATTTATAGATAAGACCTAGAGTGCAACTATTTTTATATAGTGGTATTAAAAATAGTTAATGGTAACTTTGGACTTGTCAAGAGTTGACAGAAAAGCCCAAGGCCCATTGGAGCTAGTGTCTTATTGGTCCCTTTTGGTCCCACTCCAAGCCACACACTTAAGCCCAATTGGTAAGGCCCAAAAGGCCGGCCCAATTAGATAAATTGGTTAGATACAAAGGGAAAAACGTACAGAAATATATAGGTGAGAAAAACATCATGAAAATGGTGTGCATGTGAGTTTTTGTCACTCACAAGTCATCCCTTTGTTACCAATCGAGAGACCACACATCTTGGGCGTTAGTGGAATTGGAGTGAAGATTAAAAGTAGTCCCAAGTGCTTCAATCTTTGTTTTGAAATTCACCGCTTCAAGGTACGATCTCTTGTTTCTCTAATTCTGAAATTTACTTTGTACGTGTTATCAATATCGAATGAAGTAGATCCGTTTAAAACTTATTTTCCGCTGCATTTATCTTTATATCCATCAAATGGTATCAGAGCGGTCTTCAATTTCGTATTGTTTAACATGTTATGTGAGTTTTAGAATTGGAGAAGATAGTTTCATACTGTTAGAAGATTATGTTTTAATTTTCTGCATGTTGTTGAAACTATGATTTGATGAAAACTGAAATTGATGTTATGATGTTGTTTAAATTTAATTTAAGTATGTTAAATTGAGTTTTAAGGCTATAGCATCAATAGAATTCAGTTTTGACATCAAACTCTGTCTGCCATGTTCGTATGAAAGATGTTTGTTCATGAAAAACGAAGAAAACTGTCTTAGAAAAATTTCTGGAAATTCAAGTTTCGCGATTTTCGATCGATCGAAAATTATTTTCGATTGATCGAATGAGACAGTGATCAGACTTCATAGAACGATAGATTTTCGATTGTTAGTCGATCGATCGAATTTGTTTTTTCGATCGATCGAAAGTCAATCGAGTATCAATCGAAAGAGTCAGAGGATCAAGTTCGAATTTCTTAATTTTTTCGATCGATCGAGGGGCACTTTCGATCGATCGAAAGAAAGAAAATTAAAATTTTTTTTCTAAGTGTTTTCTCATGTAAAAGGGGCAAGACTATGTGTAATTAAATTATGCATGTTTTAAAACTAAAAACCTTTCTTTTAAAACATCTAGTGGGAGAGAGATACAAGGGTTGGGTCTCACGGCCTCCATTGTCGGTTTATAGTAGTATGGAATAAATACTTTGTCTTTGCCTTGAGCTTAGCATTCCATGCGGAGAGTATTTATTTCATGGTCCTACAAGATTGAATTTCTTGGTTTATAGTGGTTTGATCAAACACCTTGTCTTAGCCTCGAGCTTTGCATTCCATGCGGAGGGTGTTTTGTATCATGGTACTACAAAATAAGCCTGTTAAGGGGATGAAATGTGGTTACACATGATTCTAGACAATGGTATACACTAGACTAAATATTATAGTATCCTCTATGCTGAGTTCTTACTATAATTATTTAGAGGCCAAATGTATAACGGCATATTATTAGTGTTTGATAAGAGTTATCATGATAGCACTAATGATGAGAATAGTTCTCAATCAATCATAGTATTTTATATTCACTCTATGCTGAGGGATATTGAATATGAGATTGGGTTGTCGTTGCATATATTATATTATGGTTTTATTAAGGTTCCATACTATATGTTCATATGCTAAATAGATAATGTCAGTTTAATTATTATATTCATGTTTATTGTTTTCAGATTTGATCATGGCATCTTTTAGCCCACTTGTAACTATTCTTAATCAAAACAAACTGACTGGATCCAACTATGTTGACTGGAAAAGAAATTTGGACATTGTTCTTACTGCTGAAGAGCATAAGTATGTTCTTACTAAACCATGTCCTAGCTTTCCTTCATTAGATGCACCTCCTGAGGTAAAACAACGATATGATCGTTGGCAGAAATCTAATGAGATGGCCAAGTGCTACATCCTAGCATCTATCTCAAATGTTCTACAGCATCAAATGCAGGATGTAGAACTAGCTTCAGACATAATGCAAAGTCTGAAAGAGATGTTTGGTGAGCAAGGCCGTTCTGCAAGGCAAGAGACCATGAGGCAAATTTATAATACCAGAATGGCTGAAGGAAGTTCAGTGAGAGAGCATTGTCTTACAATGATCTCTAATCTGAATACATTGGAAGTTTTAGGTGCCGATATAGATGGAGAATCCCAAGTGGATATGATACTCCAGTCGCTACCAGAATCATTCAAGGAATTCAAACTTAACTATAATATGAATAAAAAGATTTATACCTTGTCTGAATTAATGAATGAATTGGTAGCGGCAGAAGGCATTCTTGGTACTTCCAATGTTGAAGCCAATGTTGGTGAAGCTTCTACTTCTCAACCTAAGTCGAAAGGCAAGGGTAAGAAGAAGAAGAAGAAGAACTTCACCAAACAAGAGGGTAAACAAATTGCCTTAGGGGTTGCTGACAAAGGAAAGAAGATCAAAGGAAAGTGTTTCCATTGTGGTGAGAAAGGACATTGGAAGAGAAATTGTCCAATATTTAAGGCTGCCAAGAACAAAGGTATGATTAATACATTCCTTCTTGAAATATGTTTGGTACAGAATCCCACGGATTCCTGGTGTGTGGATTCAGGTTGTACTAATCATATCTGCAATTCCTTGCAGGGGTTCCAGGAGACCAGAAAGCTTAAAGAAGGGGAGTTGTTTCTTACTTTGGCTGATGGGAGCAAAATTCCAGTTGTAGCTGTTGGTGTTTGTAATTTATGTTTTGAATCTAGAGTTCTAATATTAGAAGACTGTTTGTATGTACCTAATGTTCGTAGGAATTTAATTTCAGCTACTTACTTAGGTAAACATGGATATTGTGTTATCCTGAAAGACAATGTTGTAATAAAGAAGGATAAAGTGTTTATCTGTTCTGGCAATATTGTGGATGGTCTTTATATTTTAACTCCTGATAAGCATGAATTATATAATTCTGAATTAGATAATGACTCTCATGTAAAATCATTAAAGAGAAAATTTCCTTCTACTAGTGATGCATATCTTTGGCACTTGCGTTTAGGTCATATTAATTCAAATAGGATTCAAAGACTGATCAAAGATGGACTCTTAGAGCCCATGGACTTTGATGAATTTCCTGTTTGTGAATCTTGTTTGGAAGGTAAAATGACCAAACGACCTTTTAATGCAAAAGGTAGAAGAGCCCAAGATTTGCTAGAGCTAGTGCATTCTGATGTTTGTGGTCCTATGTCAATCCAAGCAAGAGGTGGCTATGAGTATTTCATTACTTTCACTGATGATTACTCAAGATATGGTTATGTGTACCTAATGAAACGGAAGTCTGAAACCTTTGAAAAGTTCAAAGAGTTTAGGGCTGAAGTTGAGAATCAATTAGGTAAACGCATAAAGGCCATTCGATCTGATCGTGGTGGCGAATACCTTCTTGGGGATTTTAAGGATTACTTAACTAAGAATGGGATTGTATCCCAATTGACTGCACCTGGAACTCCACAACAAAATGGTGTAGCAGAAAGAAGGAATAGGACTCTTTTAGATATGGTTAGGTCCATGATGAGTTATTCAACTCTACCTATTTCTTTTTGGGGATATGCCTTAAACACAGCAATGTATCTTCTGAATTTAGTACCTTCGAAGTCTGTTCCTAAAACACCTGTGGAGTTGTGGAATGGGCGTAAGCCTAGTATGAGACATCTCCATATTTGGGGTTGTCCTGCACATGTGTTAAAAGGAAAGTCTGACAAGTTACAGTCTAAAACAGAAGTGGTTTTCTTTGTTGGGTATCCAAAAGGAACTGTTGGAGGTTTATTCTATAGTCATAAAGATAATAAAGTGTTTGTTAGCACAAATGCCAAATTCTTGGAAAATGACTATATGAATAATTTTACTCCTAGAAGTAGAGTTGTGTTGGCTGAAATGAATGAATCTGTAAATGAACAACCAATAGATGAAACTAGGGATGATGTGGCTGTATTAGATACACCACAAGATACTACTCATGACATGTCTAGTACTCAGGTGCCTCGTCGTAGTGGGAGAATTGTTCGGCCTCCTATAAGATTCATAGGTTTGGGAGAAACTTATGAAGCTATCTCAGAAGAGGTTGAATCGGATCCCTACACATATGATGAAGCTATAAATGATATAGATGCACATCATTGGGTCCAAGCTATGAAATCTGAATTAGATTCCATGTATTCCAATCAAGTTTGGGATCTTGTAAAGGCGCCTAACGGCATTAAACCTGTTGGTTGCAAATGGGTTTACAAGAGGAAGAGAGGGATAGATGGAAAGGTTGAAACCTTTAAAGCAAGGCTAGTGGCGAAAGGGTATACACAAAAAGAAGGTATTGATTATGATGAAACCTTTTCTCCAGTAGCAATGCTTAAATCTATCAGAATTCTCTTATCCATTGCTGCTCATTTTGATTATGAGATTTGGCAAATGGATGTCAAGACTGCATTTCTTAATGGCAATCTTGAAGAGGAAATCTATATGATGCAACCGGAAGGTTTCATAGCAAAGAACCAAGAGCATATGGTATGCAAGTTGCAAAGGTCCATTTATGGACTTAAGCAAGCATCTAGGTCATGGAACATCAGATTTGATCAAGCAATCAAGACATTTGGTTTTGAACAAAATCTTGATGAACCATGTGTGTACAAAAGACATCAAGATAAAGTAGTAATGTTCCTAGTGCTTTATGTTGATGATATTCTACTCATTGGAAATGATGTAGGGGTAATGTCATCGGTAAAGGTTTGGTTGTCAAGCCAATTTGATATGAAGGACTTGGGTGAGGCTAACTTTATTCTAGGGATCAAGCTTTGGCGAGATCGCAAGAATAAGATGTTAGGCTTATCACAAGCTGGATATATAGATAAGGTTCTAGAACGGTTTAGCATGCAAAACTCCAAGAAAGGATTGCTTCCTTTCAGACATGGAGTTCCTCTGTCTGATGACCAAATGCCTAAGACTCAAGAGGAAGAAGATATGATGAGACAAGTTCCTTATGCTTCTGCAGTAGGAAGTCTCATGTATGCCATGCTTTGTACTAGACCAGATATCTGCTATTCAGTTGGCATGGTCAGCCGATATCAATCAAATCCAGGACCAAAACATTGGCAAGCTGTAAAGCATATTCTCAAGTATCTACGGAGAACGAGAGATTATATGCTTGTTTACCGAAGTGAGGATTTGATACCTATTGGCTATACAGATTCAGATTTTCAATCGGATCTAGATTTCAGAAAATCCACTTCAGGATGTGTTTTCACCTTGGGAGGTGGAGCCATTAGTTGGCGGAGTATTAAGCAATCTTGTATTGCAGACTCCACCATGGAAGCAGAATATGTTGCTGCTTGTGAAGCAGCAAAGGAAGCTGTATGGCTCAAGAAGTTCCTTTCTGACCTTGGTGTAATGAGAATGGAGCAAGTTCCAATCACATTGTTTTGTGACAACAGTGGAGCAGTTGCACAATCTAAAGATCCAAGGAATCATAAGAAAGGAAAGCACATTGAGAGGAAGTACCATATCATTCGAGATATTGTTACTCGTGGAGATGTGGTGGTAGCAAAGATTGAAAGTGCAAATAATCTAGCAGATCCATTTACTAAAGCTTTGCCTCAAAGGACTTTCGAGTCACATTTGGAGAGAATGAGAGTTAGATTAGTGCACAATAGTCTTTAGGGCAAGTGGGAGATTGTTAGGATTAGTGCCCTTAAATCCTATTGTATGATGCTATGTATGATATTAAGTTTGACATTGTGTATGACATTATGTATGACTTAATATTGTGTTTAATGAATTTGTTTTATTATTATTTGAAATAATGGTAACATGAATATTCGGACATTATCATTTAGTCCATGAGATGCATAGTATGTGATTTATGTGAAAAGTCACAGAAGATATAAATCACAAGTTCTTTGTAAACTCAGAATTATAGTTCGTAGTCGGTGATGAAATTGGGCATTTCATCTGCGAAGACTATAACATATCAATCATGATGATTTGTCTTGATCATGGAAGTGGTGACTTCTGGTTGATGTGTTAATATGTTTTAAGAGTTAAGACATATTGAACTGGACCGCTGTGAGATTTATTATTCTCCTAAAGACTGTCAAAGGAATAATAAATCTCACGACTTGTATTTGCATGAACTCTTAATCCTGAGAGAATAATGGACCTGATCATGAGGTGTAGGTTACTTTGATATATCAGGAGTGAGATCTAAAGTTATGGTCAAAACCTCAGTATGTTGGGCAGCCACATTTAGTGTTGATGGAACATGTATTCTCAAGATGAAATTCATAGTCTCTTAATGGAGATATAAAGTATTCCCTTGAGATAAGTTTAATGAGTTTGTTATTCAGAGAGTTAGGCCTAATCACTTTAGTAAGACTAAAGTATATATTTATGGAATTGGATTTCATAAATATATAATGAATAACATTAAAGGATTAAACCGGGTACTCAAGGATTAAAATGTAGTAATTTACAAAGTGGCAGTCTACATTAATAACTTTGTATTACTACGAATATTTTATGAAGGGGTTGCATGTATAATAAAGTCTTGCGATATAATTTATAGATAAGACCTAGAGTGCAACTATATTTATATAGTGGTATTAAATATAGTTAATGGTAACTTTGGACTTGTCAAGAGTTGACAGAAAAGCCCAAGGCCCATTGGAGCTAGTGTCTTATTGGTCCCTTTTGGTCCGACTCCAAGCCACACACTTAAACCCAATTGGTAAGGCCCAAAAGGCCAGCCCAATTAGATAAATTGGTTAGATACAAAGGGAAAAACGTTCAGATTTTTCAAAGGGTAAGAAACACCATTGTGAAGTGGTGTGTATGTGAGTTTTTGTCACTCACTAGTCATCCTTTTTGTTACCAATTGAGAGACCACACATCTTGGGCGTTAGTGGAATTGGAGTGAAAATTAAAAGTATTCCCGAGTACTTCAATCTTTGATTTTGAAATTCACCGCTTCAAGGTATGATCTCTTGTTCTCAAAATTCTGAAATTTACTTAGTACGTGTTATCAATATCGAATGAAGTAGATCCGTTTAAAACTTATTTTCTGCTGCACTCATCTTTAATTTCCATCACTTAAGATGGTGATAATATGAAATAATGCTTGAACAATTCCTTAAGTGAATGTCCGAAGAGATGTTTTATTTAGTGAACAGTAATTACAACGTTCAGAGCTACAATAAAGCTTTTCTTCCCTTTATTTTCTTTTTTCTTTCTCAGGGAACCTTCTTCTTTATATAGCACCCTTTCCCATCATCTCCATCGTCCACTTGTTCTTTATCTGTGCATCTACTTCAGTACATGTCACGTCATGTGTCTACTTTAGTTCTTTGTGAGTGGCGATAGCTGAGGTTACACTGTTCAGGGGTCTTCTCCACATAAATGTGGCCAGAAAAGCTGTTGCAATGCATTAAATACGGTGGTAGCAGCTTTTCCTTTAGATATTTTTTCGTTCTGACCATCTCCAGACCTACTCAGAACTTATCTTTATCATTTGGATTGCTAGGAAGGTCATTCGGACCCTCCATACGTCTGATTGATCAATGCCATTTGTGACCGAGGAGTAAGACATCTTCGGGGCAGTAGTGACCTTTTCGGACGGTACTCCCCCTCTACTTCTGGGCTTCCTGCCTTCAGATGGACTGTCCCAATCAATTATCGCTCTTCGGAAATATAATACTCCTCAACATGGTGCCCTAGGCCCATTAAGTAGCTTTGGGTTTTTACCCCCCACAATAGCCCCTCAAAATCTTAATTTTTCCCTTGCATCCAAAGAGAAAAAATGGGATTTTGACTTGTCACGGAGTAAAAGCTTGAAAACAGACAAAAATTCGATCTGGCATGTGTGTAGGTATAGATGCGCGCGTTCCATCATTACTGCCGTTATTTTCCGTATTCCCAAAGCGCTATATTAATTACTCCAGGTGGCGTCTTGTCCTTTGCATCCAACGGTGGGCCATTGATCCAATGGACGGGGTTCTTCCTCGGGATTTGGGTGAAATAACTTCTGCCCCTTCGTTTGACCTCGTATAAAATCTCAAAGGTAGACATTTCTTCCTTACTTTGCAACTCTCAGACCATCCCACAAGAACAAGCACACAAACGCTTCGATCTCTTCCAATCGTTGATTTCAATCTTTCCTAGAGTTTTCAAGAATCCTTCTGCGAGTTCAGAAGCTCTTTTTATCCCTTAAGAGGGATATAGCCATGGTAAATGAACTCACTCTCTTAATTCAGGTTCTATTTTTAATTTGCTTTGCTTCCTTTCTTCACACTATGTTGAAAATGTTGTCATGCAGATTACTCAGCAAATCTATGTGGCCGAGGAATGGAACAAGAAGTCCTACCTTGAGGCCCAAGTAGCAGCCCAATCTCAATCCGAGGTGAAGAAAGCTCTGGGCCAGCTGAAGGAGGAGTATGCTCGCACGTCAGAGCAACTTAAAGTCATGACCAAGCAGAGGGACAGCCTCAAGGCCGGCCTTAAAAACGCCGAGACTCAGGCCGAGGAGCAGCGCAAACAACTGCATATGTCAGAGATCAACCTGGCAACCGAAAGGGAGCTAGTGAAGGGTTCAAGGCTGAACTCCAAAAGGCCAGAGAGAGCGCCCGAGCAGCCGAGCAGGAGGCTCAACTGGCCAAGGAGTCAGTTGAAGCTGAGAGAAAGGCGGCATATCAGCTGGGAGTGGATGAGACTAGGAACCAGCTTACGGAGCAATTTGCTTCGGTTAGTCGTGAATACTGCAACATAACCTGGCAAAAGGCACTGGACGCTGCTGGGGTCCCCTCGGACTCTCACCTGAGGCTACTTGGGAGCACATACTATGATCTAGACATCCGAGAGCTCCCAGGGACTGACCCCTCTCCTGCTCCACAGCTTCCTGAGGCTACGGAGCAAAACTTAGTCAGTCAAGCTCCCCCATCCACCTTTGATGCACCCACAGAGGCTGGTCAGCCAGGTGATAAGGGTAAGCCAGCTGAACCAGCCAAAGACAAAGGCCAAGGGTTGGACAAAGAGAAGACTCCTGCTGAGCCTAAGGGTCAAGCCCTAGAAGCTGTTGCTCAGATAGGCCAGGCTGCTGACCCTATGGTCCCTCCAACTCAAGAATAGACACATAAGGCTTTTTCTAATCGTCTTTTTTTTTTTTTTTTTTTTTTAAGAGATTGTAAGCTACTCTTTTTAATCAATGAAGCAGTTTCCCCTTCGCATTTATTTCCTTTGTTGTGTGTGATGCCACTTACTATTGTTATCAAGTCCTGTACTTTAACTTTATGGGAATGGGGGCGATCGTGATCCTAATATCATGTTAACAACGCGCATGACTAAGATTAGTATTAAAAAGGGGCAGAATGCATGAGAACTATTACTAAACAACAAAGATTACAGGAGTTATAGTAAAAAGCTTCAAAAGCCTTTCCAAATGTGCACAAAAGAATAAAAGGCAATATAGGTTAGGTTTAATTTAAACACATTCAGGAATTTCAATCATGGCTCATCTGGTCCGAGGACTACAGGCACGAATGGATTTAAGTTTAAACAATTAAAGAAATCGTAACAGAGTGCTAACAAACCCATATCATCTGGTCCGATGACTATAGGCATGAATGGATTTAAGTTTAAACACTTAAATAAATTGCAGCAGAGTGCTAACTAACCCATATCATCTGGTCCGAGGACTACAGGCATGAATGGATTTAAGTTTAAACACTTAAAGAAATCGCAGCAGAGTGCTAACTTACCCATATCATCTGGTCCGAGGACTACAGGCATGAATGGATTTAAGTTTAAACACTAAAAGAACTCGTAACAGAGTGCTAACTAACCCATATCATCTGGTCCGAGAACTACAGGCATGAATGGATTTAAGTTTAAACACTTAAAGAAATCGCAGCAGAGTGCTAACTAACCCATATCATCTGGTCCGAGAACTATAGGTATGAATGGATTTAAGTTTAAACACTTAAATAAATCGCAACAGAGTGCTAACTAACCCATATCATCTGGTCCGAGGACTACAGACATAAATGGATTTAAATTTAAACACTTAAAGAAATCGTAACAGAGTGTTAACTAACCCATATCATCTGGTCCGAGGACTATAGGCATGAATGGATTTAAGTTTAAACACTTAAAGAACTCGTAACAGAGTGCTAACTAACCCATATCATCTAGTCCGAGGACTACAGGCATGAATGGATTTAAGTTTAAACACTTAAAGAAATTGCAACAGGTTGATATGCTGATTAAAAGAAAAATTTGATTAATAATAATACCGTTTGAAGTTATTTACATTCCATGGGCGTGGTATCACATGATTGTCCAGGTCTTCAAGGAAATACGCCCCAATGCCAGCTCCTGAAGTAATATGATATGGCCCTTCCCAATTAGGCCCTAATTTTCCCCAAGCTGGGTTCTTTGCAGTGCCAACCACATTTCTTAATACGAGATCACCAGGTTCCAGAGGTCTGAGCCTTACGTTGGCGTCGTAGCCCTGTCTAAGCTTTTGTTGGTAATGTGCTAATCGGACCATTGCATTTTTCCTCCTTTCATCAATTACGTCTAAACTCTTCTCTAGCTGCTCATTGTTACCTGTCGAACTAAACAAGCTAGTTCTCAATGTCGGGAATCCAGTTTCCAAAGGTATGACAGCTTCAGCCCTGTAGGTCATTGAGAAGGGGATCTCTCCAATAGACCTGCGTGGAGTAGTTCTGTAAACCCAAAGCACATGTGGCAATTCTTCTACCCATTTACCCTTCGCATCATCTAATCTCTTTTTCAAGCCATTCACAATGACCTTGTTGACAACTTCGGCTTAGCCATTACCCTAGGGATAAGCTAGGGTGGAGTATCTATTCATGATCCCCAGTTCGCTACAATAATTCCTAAATGCTTTGCTATCAAACTGCAGACCATTGTCTGAGATGAGAATACGTGGGACTCCAAATCGAGTAACTATACTCTTCCACACAAACCTTTGCACATCTACGTCTCGGATGTTGGCAAGAGGTTCTGCTTCGACCCACTTGGTGAAGTAGTCAGTGTCGACCAGTAGATATTTCTTGTTTCCTGCAGCCTTAGGGAATGGTCCCACAATATCCAAGCCCCATTGGGTGAAAGGCCATGGGCTGGATAGCGGGTTGAGAGTTCCCCCTGGGTGATGAATGTGTGGGGCAAATCGCTGACACTGATCACATTTTTTAACATAATCCAGGGCTTCTTTTTGCATGTTTGGCCACCAATAACCTTGAGTGATGGCTCAATGAGCCAAGGATCTACCTCTAGTGTGGCTTCCACAGATTCCTTCATGCAGTTCCTCTAGTAACAGCTCAACATTTTTAGGATGCATGCACAACAAGTACGGTCCTGAATAGGAACGTTTGTATAGTTTCTGATCTTCAGATAACCAGAACCTGGCTGCTTTCCTCCGAATTTTGTCGGCTTCTCCCTTCTCTTCAGGCAAGATATCTTCCTTTAGAAACTTAACTAAAGGGTCCATCCAACTGGGTCCAGCCCTGACTTGATGTACTTGAACTACTTCTTTTCCTGTTTCGGTAGGTTTATGCAAGTTTTCGACGAGGATAACTCTCGGCAAATCTTGTGCCGAAGAGGTGGCTAGAGTGGCTAAGGAGTCAGCGTGTGTGTTACCATTCCTAGGAATATGTAGCAAGCTGAAAGATTCGAACCTTGATTGCAGATGTTTAACTCGGCTCAAGTATCCCTGCATTCTTTCATCCTTTGCCTCAAACTCCCCCTTTACTTGACCCACAATCAACCTTGAATCCGAGAATAACTTTACTGCCTTTCCCCCCATCTTTTGGACCATACTCATCCCCATCAATAGGGCTTCGTATTCTGCCTCATTGTTTGTTGCCGAGAAGCCCAGCCTTAATGCTTTCTCAATGATGATTCCCTCGGGGGATATCAGCACTAGCCCCACTCCAGAGCCTTTCTGGTTTGCAGCACCATCCACGTACGCCTCCCAATGGGAAAGGCCTTGTTGAGAAATCATACCAACCGATTTTTCATCCATGTCCGATGTCGGCTTTACCTCTTCTAATTGGGGCTCCGTGAACTCGGCTACCAAATCAACAAGCACCTGGCCCTTGACTGAGGTGCACGGCATGTACTTGATATCAAAAACCCCTAGGATCATCCCCCACTTTGCAATTCTTCCAGTGTAGTCTGCACTTCGGAGTATAACCCTGAGCGGAAGTTGGGTGAGAACAATGACTGTATGGGCTTGGAAATAATGTGGGAGCTTTCGTGTACCGAGCACCACTGCTAGAATAGCCTTTTCCAATGGTAAATAACAGACCTCGGTTTTATGCAGCGACTTGCTTACACAATAAACAGGTCTCTGCACACCGCCATCTGCTCGGATCAGTACCAAGCTTACAGCATGGGTAGCTACAGCGATGTACTTAAACAAGACCTCGTCGGGCTCAGAGCTGGACATGATTGGTGGTCGAGCTAGATAATCTTTTAACTGCTGGAAGGCCACAGCACACTCTTCTGTCCACTTGAACCCTTTCCACTTGTTAATCAAGGAAAAGAAAGGCGGACACCTATCCGTTGATCAAGAGATAAATCGATTTAGGGCTGCCATCATCCCCGTCAGTTTCTGAACCTCCTTGGGATTCCGAGGAGCTTGCAACTCATTGATGGCCTTTATCTGATCAGGGTTGACCTCAATTCCTCTGTGAGTCACCATATATCCTAGAAACTTGCCTGATCCCACACCAAACGAGCACTTAGAAGCGTTCAAGCGTAGCTTGTATTTCCTGAGAACTTTAAAGGTACTTTCTAGGTCTTTCACATGCTCGGCCACCACTTTGCTCTTCACCACCATGTCATCTATGTAAATCTCAATATTTCTGCCCAGTTGTGGTTCAAACATCCTCGTCATCATCTTTTGGTAAGTAGAACCCGCATTTTTCAAGCCTAATGACATCACCTTATAGTGGTAGTTACCCATGGGAGTTACAAAAGTCGTCTTCTCCTGGTCATCCAGGGCTAAGGGTATCTGATGATAGCCTTGGAATGCGTCCAAGAAACTCATTCGAGGGTGTCCGACAGTGGCATCTACTAACTGATCAATTTTTGGCATAGGAAATGGGTCTTTAGGACATGCCTTATTTAAGTCGGTGAAGTCCACACATACTCGCCATTTCCCGCTCTTCTTCTTCACCACCACAGTATTTGCCAACCATTCTGGGTAGAAAACCTCTTTAATAGCTCCAGCTTGTTTGAGCTTTGCTACTTCTTCTCTGACTGCTTCAGCGTGTTCCTTAGATGGACATCGAGGAGGCTGCTTCTTAGCGGTGATCATGGGGTTTACTTTCAAATGGTGGCATATAAATTTCGGATCCACCCCAGGGGCTTCATAAGCGTTCTAGGCGAATACGTCAAGGTTTTCCTTAAGAAGTTGCACTAACTCCTCTTTTTCCTGCAAAGGTAACTAGGATCCAACTTGAAAGAATTTTTCGGGATTATCCCCAATGATGACTTTTGTCAAATCTTCGCACTCTGCGCACTTATCCAGATCTTCAGTGGGTAATAATCAATGGTTTGGTTGCTATAAGCCCCTTTCGGCTCTGGTTGATGACTCGGCTCCTGGCTCATGCTGAATGGCAGCCACCAAGCATTGTCTAGCTACGGATTGATCCCCCCAGATTTCGCAAACCTGGCCTTCGGATGGGTATTTGATTTTCTGATGTAAGGTGGAAGAAACCGCTCCTAGCGCATGAAGCCAAGGTCTGGCTACAATTGCCGTATAGGGTGAAAAAACGTCCACAACTATGAAATCCACCTCCACCACCTCTGACCCAGTCTGCACAGGTAGTCGTATTTGGCCCTTCAGGGTAACAACTCTTCCTTCGAAACTGATCAGCGGAGAACTATATGGTGTTAAGTCACTAAGTTTGAGGTTCAGCCCCCTGTAGAGATCAGGGTACATTATTTCTGCAGCACTACCTTAGTCAACCATCACCCGTTTCACATCATACCCCCCAATTCTGAGGGTGACGACCAACGCATCATCATGAGGTTGGACAGTGCCTACCTTGTCTGCGTCCGAGAAACCTAAAACTAGTTGATCATCCAGTTTACACCTCTTCGGACCCTGGCCAGATTCCCCTGCAGGTAACCGATCTACCGATATGACCTTGGATGGCCAGGATCCTGTTCTCCCCGGGGCTGTAAAGATAACATTAATAGTTCCCAGAGGGGGTTTTAGAGGATCATCCCTCCGGGACTCCGCACTCATCGGACCTCCTCGGCCACTGGTATGATGTAAGAGATGTCGCAGTTTCCCTTCGCCGACTAGTTGGTCCAAATGAACCCACAAACTCCTGCAGTCCTTAGTCGTGTGTCCATGATCCTGGTGGTATTGGCAGTAGAGATTGCGATTACGTCTATCAGGATTTCCTACCATCTTATTCGGCCACTTGAAGAACGGCTCGTTCTTGACCTTTTCTAAAACTTGATGGACTGGATCTCTGAATACGGTGTTGACAGTCTGGGGATTGGCTGGTCCTGACTGCGCAGGAAAATCTCTCCTCGGTTTGTTGTGGGTGTATCGATCCGACTTGAAATCCCTCCTCTCCTGGGGGATAACCTTCTCCTTGTCTTTTCCTTGTTGTTGGTCTTCTTCAACTCTTTTATACTTCTCAATGTGGTCCATTAGCTGACGCATGCTAGTAACGGGTTTACCAGACAATGATGTCCTTAAACCATGATCAGTAGGGAGACCGAGCTTAAACGTTTCTAGGGTCATTGTATCAAAATTGTCCTCCATGTCATTAAACATCTCCCAATATCTATCCGAATACACCTTCAGGGCTTCTCCTTCCTGGATGCTCAAAGATAGCAGAGAAGACAAAGGTCGGGCCACTCTTCGGCAGGTGACAAAACGTGAACCAAAAGCTTGGGTGAGCTCTTTGAAAGAGTTGATGGAATTTGGGTTCAGTCCATCGAACCACCTCATGGCAACTGGCCCAAGACTGGAAGGGAAAACCTTACACATCAAAGCTTCATCCCTGGAGTAGACAGCCATCCTTTGGTTAAAATGACTCACGTGTTCCACGGGGTCGGTTTTACCGTTGTAGATGGTGAACGTTGGTTGGTTAAAGCACCGAGGAAGTCTCGCCTCTTCAATCCTGCGCGTGAAGGGTGACCTAGAAATCTGATTTAGGGCCCTGCTCATAGCGTCGTTTCCCACGTCTCCACGTGATGGACTTCTGCGTTGCCCCTTGCGATGAGATTCCTCTTCATAGGTATAGGACTCACTAGCTGGTGTCCTGGATTTATGTTGATAAGTGACGTCCGGCTCGTCATCAAGGTCCTCATCAGAATATGAGGAAGCCTGTTTCCTCTTTGCATGGCGCAGCTCCCTTTTTAGCTTTTCAACCTCCCGCTGCAAATCTCGGTTCTTCTCTGCATGGGACATGCGACTCCCGCCATGTGATTGGTTCTGACCAGGGGGCATGGTGTGTATGCTACCCTCATGGTCTTGTCTTCGCTCTAAGTTAAGAAAAGGGTCCACGTGCTGAGATGCCCTAGACTCCACTTCTTGTTGACCGTGTCCAGCCATCACCTACTGTTGTTTTCGCCCCTGCATAAGCTCTCCCCACAGACGGCGCCAATTGTAGGGTCTGTTTTTGTAGCTCAAACCCAAAAGGTATGGATTAAAGGCCCAACGAACTTAAGATAATAAATTTGTAAAGAGTGGGCGAAAGAGCTGGATAAGTTATGAATTAAACAATGGTTAGCTAAGGTACTTAAGATGGTGATAACGTGAAATAATGCTTGAACAATTCCTTGAGTGAATGTCCGAAGAGATGTTTTATTTAGTGAACAGTAATTACAACGTTCAGAGCTACAATAAAGCTTTTCTTCACTTTTTTTTCTTTTTTCTTTCTCAGAGACCCTTCTTCTTTATATAGCACCCTTTCCCATCATCTTCATCGTCCACCTGTTCTTCATTTGTGCATCTACTTCAGTACATGTCACGTCATGTGTCTACTTTAGTTCTTTGTGAGTGGCGGTAGCTGAGGTTACACTGTTCAGGGGTCTTCTCCACATAAATGCGGCCAGAAAAGCTGTTGCAATGCATTAAATACGGTGGTAGCAGCTTTTTCTTTAGATATTTCTTTGTTCTGACCATCTCCAGACTTACTCAGAACTTATTTTTATCATTGGGATTGCTAGGAAGGTCATTCGGACCCTCCATACGTCTGATTGATCAAGGCTATTTGTGACCGAGGAGTAAGACATCTTCGAGGCAGTAGTGACCTCTTCGGACGGTACTCTCCCCCTACTTCTGGGCTTCCTGCCTTCAGATGGACTGTCCCAATCAATTATCGCTCTTCGGAAATATAATACTCCTCAACATGGTGCCCCAGGCCCATTAAGTAGCTCTGGGTTTTTACCCCCCACAGTACTTTATTATCAAATCAAGATACCAATTAGATTTTAGTGAAAGCATTTTGCACTTAAACAGTTGAGCTAATTAGAACTCACAACTATATTCATAATTGATTCTTCACTTTTAAGGAATCATTATAAAAGAGCTGAAACATGAGGTCCGTTTGTAACTATTATTGCATGATGATGGCAAAAGCTTGGTTCATAAAATGATTTACAAGGAATTGAGAGAAAATAGGTCAAGATTGGCAGGGCAGGGGCACAAGATTGACTGTAAAAATGATTTAAAAGCTTCAATTATTTTGGAGTACGGTGTCCATATCGTTTTGGTGTAATTTTGCATTTTCATACGTTTTTGAGATATGCACCAAAGAATGCAAAAGCTGAAAACATTGAGAATATTCTACACTAGAACAAATGGAACATAAGTTTCATGATTTAAATTTAAAGGGTAGATCCCCTTTCCCTCTCTCCTCTGTGTGTGTGTGTTTGTTTCTCAAAAAAATAAAATAAGATTAAAGGGTAGAATGAGGTCAAATGTACAATCACAAACCTGGTTATATGTTTCTCAAAAAAAAAAAAAATAATAATAAAATAAAAAAACCTGGTTATATCAATTAAAATCTTTTTTTTTTCCCTCATATGGAAACAGTACAACTATCACCAATACTAACAGTAAGTTAATTACATAAATAATGATGCTGGTATTATACAACGGATTTTTCTCCCAGCTCTACTGAGGAAGGTAAAAGGGAAAAGAATGCACGAGTTCTCAAAGAATATATATATATATATTTCCAGAAGCCATTTTACAGAGACCAAACCACTCGTCTGGAGCCTTTGCCCCAAAAACTCACTCTAAAATAACCAAATGCAGGAATCAGTAAAACAAAAGCCATTCACCAAAGAACAAAGCGGATCTTTTATTGGATCCAATGGCCATCAGATGTTACGTGAAAAAATTAGTGCAGCTTATTAGGATTGTCTCTGTTTCTCAGGAACTTCTACTTTGGGAGGCAAGAGATTCATAAAACTCCCCTGAACAGGTTGACTGGCAGCCTTGGCTGACTCGTCATCTGTAATAGATGAACAAAATTTATAAGAAAAAAGCAACTAGTTCTAAAAATTTTAAAAATCTGATGAATGTATTCACAAATCTCTCTCTGTCACCATCTGAGGCATACCATGTATAACAAACAACTTATGTTAAGGACAAACTATTGGGCCCCACAAAATTTTAAAAAACAATAACTGGATTAGCTTACATTTAAACAATTAATCTGAAAACTATGAATCAGCTTTTTAATAAAATCAATTCAACTGATACCACTCATATCCAAAATCTAGTGCCACCTTTAGTAATTGTTTCAAAGAACAGTTTCATGGTATTAACTTTTAAACATAGAAAAATATTTTTCATACCAAAAAAATTGTTGGCAGATTTTCTAAAATCCTTTTTTTTTTCCTGGGGAACAACCCCAAAAAGCAATGAAAATAGAGAACATAATTTTGACATTCTTGAGATTCTGTTTTCGCCTTTCTGAGAACAAAGAAAGAAACAAATAAGTGTGTGATGCAAAATGCACACTTCAAGTCTTTTGTGAGAACTGTTTCGACAGACATTATGAAACAGGCCCTAGCCCTCTCTCAAATAAAAAATTACTTGAACTCTCTGTCAAAAAATGGTCACAAAGGAGGGTATAAGATACTTGTCTAATATCACCTTATCCATAAAATTACCAAATCCAGAAGATCATCCAAGGGAATATTTATAAAATTTCTAACAGAAGTAGTTTAAATTTCACAAAAAATAGTACCAGCACAATCAAACTAGAGCAAGAAACAAAGGGTATCAGAACTTTGTATAAAACTGCCTAATCTGGAAATTAACATGAGATAGAACCAGAAAATGGAGTTTGCTACTCATAGTCCCATAAATTATACATAAAAAGAAAAATCCATGAATCTTTATCAGTATAATAAGGGAGACTAATGAACATTGATATCATACACTGTGGGTGATGCAGTAATGGAAGATCGATTTGCTATTACTTTGCAAATATTTTATGGGGTCCATGTGTGAAGTCCAATTGAAGCAGAGTAGTCAAAGGCAAGCTGGGCGCTTGCCTAGGTGCCCGGGCGAGGCGAGGCGCCACTAAGGCGCCTCGCCTTAGAGCCTTTGAGGCGCCATTAGTAAGGCAATCGCCTTTAGAGCCTAGGCAAGCAAGTCAACCGCCTTAAGCCATGAAAAAGGCGCTAAGGCAAGAGCCTCAAAATTTTTTTTTTAATTAAATTTTTTTTTTTAATTTTAAATTTTTTTATAGAAGTCTCTGGTTCAAGTCCAGGATGGCCAGTTGCGCCAAGTAAAAGAATAGAAGAAGCATCTGACTCCTTCATGCATGCTCCACTTGGCTCGGGGGATATAGCTCAGTTGGTACAGCTCCGCTCTTGCAATTGGGCCATTGCGATTTGTGAAACCTATTTTTAGACTATTAATTTCCAAAGGCATGTTATAAAACCTATTGTTAGTTAAATTAATTTACAAATTTGTTTTGTAAGACTTAATGTTATATAGAAGCTTATTGTAAAACGTATTGTTAGAACTAACTAATAGAGCCTAAACCATGTTAATCCTATATTGAAATAATTTGATAGACCTAATTTCTTCATGCTACACATTGAAAAACACTTCATTATAATATTATAATACACTAGGTACATATGATTTAAGTTCTATATGTATAATAAATATATTAAGAATTTGGCGCCTCGCTTTACTCGGGCTAGTGCCTTTTTGTCGCCTCACGCCTCGGGCGATACAAGGCCTTGGTGCCTTAAGGTCGCCTTTCGCCTTTGACTACCTTGAATTGAAGTAAAGGCTGTGTGGGTTTTAAAGTTCTAGGTATGAGTCTTTTTGGTTAAAACAGTTTTTTATTTGGGTTTTTATTTTATCAGTTATGGTCAATTTTGTATTCGAGGGAATATATGTAATTTCTGCTATTTTTGCAAATCAAGTGTGTTTCGGTACTTTAGTTGAGTCTAGAATTTTCAAGGAAATTCTAAGTGTTAAAGTTTATTTTCTTTAAGTCCAAGAGTCTTTATATATATTAGTGCTTAATGCATTCAAAAGAGGGAGTTGATTAATAAAATTATTGAGCGTTTTGAGCATTGAGGCGAGTTCTTTTCTCCCTCTCTCTTCTCTCATTTCTTCTTCTTTTCTTTTTTGTGGTACTGTTCAAGGGTACAGTTCATACAATCCTTGAACACCATAAAAAAACCTCTCTTTTCCTTCTTCCTTACAAGTTACAACCCTAAATCAAGCCCTTTCTTTTACCATTCAAAACCCTACATACTTTCTCCTACCACATAGCCATTATCTCATCAGACCACCATTCAATTCCCCTACACAACCACAAAACAACATTGTTCCACAATTCTAAACCTTAGACCTATAAGCTCTCATAACCCTAAACCCACCACAAGCACATGTAGACAAATTCCCCAATTTGCCATACAACCTACATTAGTGGGAAAGGAAATGGAAATAAATAATTTGCTTAAAAAATAGGTACCTTCAGGTCCTACACTAAGCATTACAAAAATCTTACTTGTCTAATCATTGTTGTTTCAAAGACAGAATAGTGGGGAAACAAATCTAAGAAATTACAGAAAGATGAGCCCAATACCCTTTCCAATGGAAGGAACATACATGGGTCTAGAACATTTAAAAGCTCTATCATACGTGGGTATGTGAGACAGCATTTTGGTCCTCACACAAAAATTGTAAACTTAATATTGAGACAATACTAAATTGAAAAAATGTTTCCAAAAATAAAAGGAATAGTGCTGAAATTTTTTTACCAAAAAGGGACTTGATGGATGGCCTCTTTGTTTTTGTGCTCTTCTTCTTTAATTCAGCTGTCGTAGGAACACACAAAAGTCATGTAAAAATCATTGCCAAATAACAAATAACGAAGCTCAACCAAAAAGATGCATGCATGCATCAAGAGAGGCAGGTAGATACCAATCCCAGGTAATTGATGGTCATTTACAATTTCAAAGTTCTTGTATGTGTAACCAACAAAGTTGATATCCTTAGATGACAGCATCTGCAGCAGCGGACAAAATGGCAACAAGAGAATTAGCAATCAACACCACCCTTTTCAGTATGTGATGCTAACAAATATTCTATGAATTAAAGGCACCTCAAGAAGTATCAACTGACCAAATAAAAATGAAAATGCTCATAAAATTTGATGATAAATTGAACGCTAAACAATTTCGGTTGCAGAGACCACAGAAAATGAAAAGGAAAACACTAACGATTTGTGCTCTTCCTAAATAAAGGATAGAGGATACTGTATTTTTATGAACATGCAGAGCAGAACCACGTCAAAGACTCTACATTAATAGATGGAAGATTTATCATTCCATCGGTACCCTATTACTCTGAATGACCTCACCGTTGCGCAATCAAATGCACCTAAAAGTTCAGGGTGTTACACCCAGAAAGGAAATTCAACTATACAACTATAAATAACATAAATAAATGTCAAATGTGAATTTAAGGAAGCAAACAAAACACCGATACTATTACAAATAGAGTAACATCAGCTACCAAACAGCAATTATATTTAAAGAAAAATGCACACTACCAACATTGGAGTGAACATAGATGAACATGCAATAACTACCAAATGAACCTTATTGCCAAAACAGTGATCTGTAAATTCAGATACTTGCCAAGTTGAGGATACAACAGACTGTGGCTTAGCGATGAAAGTGCTCAAGCAGTGAAAGCATATATGTGGGGCACTAATACTAGTGAAAGATACTACTAGTCAACTTCAGCACCTTTATGCTCATAATCCATCAACTCAAATTATATATACCAACCTTTCTCCATGGACCTGCTTTTGAAGAAGTTTGGATTTGGTTGTCAACCTATACCATCATCAACGAATCAAGAGAAAGAACATAAAGGTTAGCAACAACATGCCTCAAAAACAGGAAAATCTGTGTTATTTCATACTTTTAAGAATTATATATATAAGAAAACTTACCTCTTCAAATTTCTCAAAGTTTTGAGTATCCAATTCATCATTGACCTCAGGAATAAATGCTGCCTTCATTTGATACAATTTGTCCCATTCAATGCCTTTGAACCATGGATGGGCCTGAAAATAACCAAGCCAACAAGTCAATTTGTTAATTAGTAATTCAAATTTTAAAAGTGAATGAAAGAATTTAGAACAGAACACACCACACAACACCTTTATTTCATCTGCGCCTTTTGTTCCAAGCCTCTGGTCAACATTACATAACAGTCTACTTATCAGATCCTTTGCTTCTGGAGACAGTTTTGCTTCTTCTGGAAATTTCAAATGAGTTCTCCAATTAACTATCTGCAAAATCAATAAAGAGGGGCAATGTTCCATCATAATGACGAAGAGACGTAGGGCCAACAAAATATGTGCTAATTATATTCTGTAGTAGTTAGAGTTTATCAAAGCTATGAGGTACAAAAGGCAGAAAGGAAAATGCATCAGAGTTGCCATGAGCAAGCAATTTTATCTTCTACCAAGAAGAAAAAATTTTAGGTGTAAAAGAGAGAATTAGGCCACCTCACTATATTTTGTATGATAGCAGGAATGACAAATACCCAATGGATGCAGTTTATGGCATGGTGGCAACAGGTTGTATTAATTGACCTCTTAAAGGCACAATTTGGAAACAGAGCACATAGTAAAGGTGTTAAACTAGGGACAGGTTCATCTTGAGATCCACACCATCCACACATTTTCAAAACAAAATGCTAAGCACCAATATGTTGATTTGTAAGGATGCATGTAGCAAACAATTTAATTTCCAGACCTTTCTAAACAGACTCAAAAAATAACAAAGGGGTAAAACAATCCCTCCCTACTAACTTTTCTTCATTATGGTGCCTCCATACAGATCGCCACATCATTTCCAAAACTGGATTAAGGCCTCATTGGATTACATGATTACCCTGTTTACGCCAGAGCTGCAGAATATATGACAAGGCCAGCAGATGGTAAAGAAGTTCCAATCATGCTAGACAACACTCATTCATTTAATGCAAAGAACATGCGCACAACCTTTTTTTTTGATAATTCAATCTAAATATATTTTTACTACTACAAATGTGGAGAGTTGGATCGACATTTCATAACACTATTCCAAGCCTAACCCTATTTTTAATGGTAAGTTACAGATGACCATAATATAAACATGCTTTTCTTAACATATGTTTTAAGAAATCATATGAATAGAAGTAAAGAACTCGTATTCCTGAAGTTACCTTCCTACAAGTTGACATAGGTTCATCTGAATAAAAAGGTGGATATCCCACGAGCATTTCATACATGATAGCACCAAGAGACCACCTGAATAAGTATTAACAGGATGTCACCAGCATGTATCCTAAAACAGAAAGGTTAAAAGAGAAACAATATTCAATACCAACCAATCACATTCCATCCCATATCCTTTCTTCAGCAAAACTTCTGGGGCAATATAATCAGGTGTTCCAACAGTAGAATAAGCCTGCAACATTATATAATTTTAAACTACATTTTAACAACATAACTAGGTAGTCACCCTAAATATTCTAAAAAAAACACAGGCTAAAACAAAGTTCATTGGGAAAAAGATGAATTTGGAGCCTTTCTAGATAAGACTTAAAACTTTTCCATAGCACAAACATGAAAATGAAACCCTCAAAGTAATGAAGAAAAAGCATCGTGAAGACTTTGCAATTTTGTCTCTGTCGATAGAGGCAATAATATAATGATAACAGTCATTCATTCATGGGAGGTTATGGAGCTTACGAGCATTCGCCTGTTCCTCTGCCAATGCTGAAGTTGCTCCTGTTGTGTGCGTTTTGGTGCCACAGGACGTCCATCACTCTGAAGAGCCCCACTAAGGTTGTTTCCAAGAGAAAAATCCTTTTCTTGGAGATTACTGCAGTCTAGTGGTTTACATAATCCAAAATCTGATAATTTCATATGACCATGTCTATCGAGTAGCAAGTTATCTGGCTTGATATCTCTGTAATGTATAAATATGGAAAGAGTTTACTAAAACTAGAAGAACATAGCAGAAATAACATATGTAAAGCCTCTGTCACAAAACTTAGACACATTAAAATACCTATGAATATAATTATGTTTATGGATGGACTCAATAGCTAGGACCGTTTCCCCAACATAAAACCTGGCTTCATCCTCTGTCAATGTATCTTTGCGCATCAATAAAGTCATCATATCTCCACCAGGTAGATATTCCATAATGAGATATAAATACTCCTCATCTTGGAAGGAACAATAGAGCTTGACGATACAATTGCTATCAACCTCTGCAAGTAGATTCCTCTCAGCTTTCACATGTTCAACCTGAACAAATTTATATGCAAATTAGCAAATTGCACTATGAATAATAGTCTCAATATAATTTCTGTTAGGCTTGGTAAAATGTACACCTGGCCCCTGCGAAGCATCTCTGATTTCTTAAGCTTCTTCATAGCGTATACATGACTAGTTGCCTTTTCCCTGCAGATTCTAACCTGCAACAGAAGAAAAATTATTCACATAAGATAAAAGGAATCAATACATCAATTGTGTTATTAGGACATCACAAAGAATCAAACACAAACCTCACAAAAAAGGTTAATTATATGGCCAGAAACAGTCAGAGCATCAGTAAGTAGCAATTCCAAGAAAATCAAGTACATTGGATCTAACAGCAGATCCTTTTTAAAAATTGTTTAAAAAGGAAGAAATTTTGCTTGCCTTGTTGTGACCATAACAAATATGAAATAAAACTGATGCAGGCATACTGTATTAAGAATTTGCATATCCTATTTAAATTAGGAAATTATTTTTAAGGTGAGCATTAGGATTGAAATCGATTTGATTTCTTATAGGAAATATTCATGTAAAGATTTCCATACAAGTTCCAAGTCTTGTTTTAAAAGTTATTTTAGCTCATTAGGTCATTTGGCTATTGTATCCAGGGTGATTTTAAGCCTTAAGGGAAGGAGGGTCTATGTAAAGGCTATTTGATAGACGTAAAGCAAGAGACCATTCTTTGCATGGTAAAAGCATAGAAGAATTAGTTGCTCTTGTTTCCAATCATCTATCTCCACCCCCTTTTCCAAATCTTGTGTTCATAATTTTTATCTTCCTTTCCCTCCCCTCCAGCTTCTTTCTCCTCTATCTTCTAGAAAGTAACCAATCCCTTTTAGGTTACATCAACCCCCTAAGTAAATGTCATAACTCATCTCCATGTCTCCTTCCAAAACACAATCCCACCATGAGAAAGAAAGAGAGAGAGAGAGATGTAAACAACATGGGAAATCGTAATAAGAAAGGAAAACTAACTTGTTGCTGCCAATTGTACTAGCTGCATATTTTAAATTTCTTTCTATAGAGATATATACAACAGGCAATAGCACTGTAAGAACACTACAAAATGTGGACAGTCATGCACATACAAATGAATTAGAATCAACATAGAAGTATGTCAAAGAGAAAAAGGTTATACCTCTCCAAATGCGCCCTTCCCTATCATCGTTAATGGCTCAAAATCATCAGCACCCATCTTGTGCCTTTGAAGTCGCATATATTCTGTTTCCTTTTTCTCCAAAAACTTTAGCAAGTTGTTCTGCTCTTCCTCAGAGACCTCAGCATCAGCCAACTTCTTTTCAAGTACATGGCGTCTGAGTTTTATTCAAGAACTAAAATACCATCACTCAAGGTTCTAAAAGCTTGATTATCTCAACAGCCACATTGATATAATAAAATCATTTATAAGGAAATTGGGTACTTTATAAGATAATAACTGGCCTAGAAGGAGGTGTGAAATCATTTATGGCCAATAACTTTATGCCAGCATTAGCTGTAAGCATTGACCATAGAGAATAAACAAGTGGCCATGTAAATTGCTCTTCTTGTTACAATATGCTTGTAGAAGAGGAGTTCAACAAATTGGGTCTTTTTGGTTTTCATGCAGACACATTACCAATCACTTATCACTTATTCATGGCCCATGGAAGGTAACTAGTACTCCCGTAAACTGAAGGAAAAGGGAGGGATGGACTATTCATAATAAACAAACATCTTCAATCCAACAGAATTGTTGAAAAACAAAATTGCATTTTTTTTTTCTCTAATATGTCGACTCAAACATTCAAACATCATCAG
Source organism: Quercus suber (assembly GCF_002906115.3). NCBI lineage: Eukaryota > Viridiplantae > Streptophyta > Magnoliopsida > Fagales > Fagaceae > Quercus > Quercus suber. The sequence continues at coordinate 147,248 of NW_027070354.1, forward strand.
CTCATTGTTATAAAAAGAAGCATTGAAATCCTACCGCTCCTTCCTCTCCTGCAGACTCTTCATCTGCTTCTTGTAGTGGTTTTCGATATACTGCTTCGCAGCAGCAACCTTTTGCTTTGTCACATTCGAAGGCACTTCCTCACTCGTCGGCACTTTCAACACCTCCTTCCCATTCCCTGTGGTTTCATTGCTCTTCGAAGGCTTTGACTTGTCTTTCGACTTGAACTTACTGAACCAACTTCTCATCTTCTCCATTTCTTTCAGTCAGCTAATACAGTAATACCTCACCTCGAAAATCCACACTTTCAAATGCACATTTTACTTCAACTCTACAAAAAAATTACAGTTTAAACATTTCATCGTCGATGCTGATTCCATCACCTAAGTGTCCAATGCATTATCTCTGTAATTGAAAAAAAAAAAAAAAAAAAAAAAAAAAAAAAAAAAAAAAAAAAAAAAAAGAGGCAACAAATTTCAATTCGCCTCAAAAAAATCTGAATTAGATTTCTGAACAAAATAATTCCTAACCAATTGCAAGCCACGCATAAAGATCTTACTTTCTAGAACTGATACACCGAAAATTACTTACCTAGAGAGGAAACTTATAAAAAAAATTACAACAAGCTAATTGCTGAAACACTATAATTTAGTCTAAATCTAGAATCCTAGAAGTTCAATATACTTTTTCGTTTCCTACATTTTCTCAGCAACCAAAAAAAGCTCAAAACTGAATAAATCAAAATCCAAGTTCCAACAAACAAAGAAACTGAATTCCAGGTCCAAAACTCCAAACTCGGAAGTTTTTTTTAAAAAAAAAAAACCCTAGAGAGAAGCAAAAGCAAATCGGACGGCCTAGATTTGGAAATGGGAGAGAGCGAGTAAAGTACGTACCGTAGAAGAGCAAAGCAAAGCAGAGAAGCAGCGAAAGTAAAACCCTAGAGAAGAACCGAACCGGAGTGAGGGGGAGAGAGAAGAGCGTGAATTACGGTTTGGAAAATGGAAGAAGAGAGGAATGGAGAAGTTTGATGTTGTGTGGGTGAGGGTGAGGGTGATGGTGATGATGATCCTGATGCCCCATTCGTTGCTCCGTAGCCTTTTTGTGTTGAAAGTTGAAGGTTGAAAGTTGGGGTCTAATGACTCTTGCTTTTATACTTGACGACTTTTTTATGCTTATTTGCTGTTTCTTTGCACTTTGTGTCTTTCTTTATTTGCCTCTTTCCCCCTTTCTTAAAATATAATAACTGAGCCTGAGGAGTACTCAATTGTTTATTTTGGGACTATTCTCTATTTCTCATTTCTCTATGCATTGCAAAACCCCGGATAGGGTTCAATTTATCGTGAGTTTTCGCTGACAACATAATCATTTGTTTTTCCTACTTTTTCTTTTTCTCTTTTTTTATAAATACAGCACCAAAACTATAATATTGAATTTCACTATGATTGATTTTATTATCCAACTAAGACAATGATGGTTTTATTTTATTATCCAACTAAGATAATGATGGTGTTTTTACTAGATAGATAGGATTCAAGAGCATTTCCATCAGCTTGTGCAATTTTTTTTTTTTTTAGTATAAGAACTTTTTTTTTTTTAAATTTACACAACCATTTTTCAAAACATTTAAATAAGATTATCTATTTTAAATTCTATTTTATTTAAACAATCATTTTCATTCTTTGTTTTTTATTATCTTTGTAGAGAGAGAGAGGGGCGAGAGAAAAAAAAAAAAAAAGAAGATAATGATAAAAAAAATTTAATAGATAGATAGGATTCAAGAGCATTTACATTAGTTCATGCAAACTTTTTTTTTTCCTATTTTAGTATAAGAACATATTTTTTCTAATTTACGCACCCATTTTCAAAAACACTCACATAAATTATCTATTCTACATTCTATTTTATTTTAATAATCATTTTTCATTATTTGTTTATTATTATCTTCATAAAGTGAGAGGGAGAGAGTGAGGAATTTGATGAGACAAGAGGTGAGAGAAAAAAAATAATGATATACAAAGCTACAGTAATCATGTCACATCAGCTTGCGTAAAAAATTACGTCTGTATTAGTATAAAAACCTATTTTTTTATATTTTACATACTCACTTTTCAAAATACTCCACATCAGATTATCTATTTTACACTACATTACATTAAAGTATCAACTTTTTTTTTTAATTGTTTCTCTTTGTTCACATACAATAATCATTATCCACTGTCTTCCTTCAGCCTCGAAATACACGTAATAAAATAATAAAAAACTATATGCAAAGTGAATAGTGTCAGTATAAATTTACACAAGTATTGTAACAACTTTGCAAATTTACACATTATTAGCTTGACTGATGTGAGTGATTTTGGGGGTTGAATGTGTAAAATTGATACATTTATTTATTTATTTTGCATTGATTATGGTATCGTAACAACTTTGCAAATTTACATGCTTTTAACTTGATTGATGTGAGTGATTTTGGAGCTTAAATGTGTAAATTTAACACATTTTTCTATTATACACATACAGATGCTAATGCTTAGATCCTTTATTTGCAACAAAATTAAAAAGAAATAGATTTTTTTGAGATATTGAAAGGAATAGATTGTTTTACTAGTGTTTTCATATGTTGAAATATTCATTTTTTAAAAGTTTACTAAGTTTGCTACAATGGATACAAAATGGAAAGTTTTGTTCCTCTTAATTGTTATTCAAAACAATATCATATAATTAGAGAGTATAGTTTATGGTGATAAAATGTAATTTTCTCTATATAAATATAAGGAAAAAACTTAGATATAATACTTAAGTACTGTTCATTACGTTCCTCTCTTATCATTCAATCATGTTGTTGTACTTAATTAAAAAACACTTCTATCACATGAGACATAAGCCACATGATTGAATTTTAAGAGGGGAATCTAAAAAATAACACCTAAATATTGTATCAAAGTTTTGTCCTAAATATAATTATAAGAATCATTTCGTGTGTGTTTGGCAACTGATTACAAGTTAGTTTTTACTTAAATTATTTAGAGTATGTTTAGTAGATTGTAATGGTAATGTAATATAGTTATTTTTATGATTTAGCTATTTTTTAGTTTTTTTTTTTTTTTGGAATAGCAATTCTTTATAAATAGTTATTCTTCAAAATGATGAATAATTATTCATCTTTAAAAAGATTGTAATAGCCATTACTGCTTATGGATCCCACACCATTTTTTGTCTCAACTTTATTTCAAATCATTTAATTTTTAGCTTTTTGGAATAGGGGTAGCTTGATGCATTTCAGGGCCTAAGGCGATAACTAATTATCTTCTTTTAGATGCAAAATTACAACTAATTAACATGAACCGCATAGATTTTTTTTTTTTTTTTAAAGTCTATAAACACAAAAAAAAAAAAAAAAATTGACAAAAATTTTCACACTTGTTGATATAACAGATTGATAGTGGTAAAAAAAAAGAGTGTAATGTTAGTGGTGAACCTAGATGAAAACTAGTATAAATCTGTGAACACAACTATTGTGAAAAATATTGTGAATTCTTTTGTTTATTGCTATTTTTTTTTTTAGAAATGCTACATTCACAATATTTTTCACAACAAATCTTAGGTGTTAAGTTGTTATTGGTTCTAATTTGAATCCACCACTAATTTTTTTTGTCATCAGTAACAACTTGCTACTTAGAATTTGTTGTAAAAGTATTGTGAAAAATGTTAGCATTTCTCTTTTTTTTTATTTGTATTTCATTTGATAAAAAAATATTTCTTTATTTGTTGGCTATTTTTTTTTTTGAGAATATTGTTGGCTAATATTTGAGCTTCATTAGTATTATTACAATTATAGAAATAACCCTATTGGTTAAAATTTGGGGGATTTTTTTTACTTGGTGCCTTAGGTGACTGCATCAATTATTTATAGCATTGAGCCGACACTGATTTGGAAATAAGCTAGCTTTTGATTTTAATTTTTTTTTTAATTTTTTTTATCTTACATTATACCGGGCAATCTTGTAACTCATGCTTTAGTCAAAAGAGAGCAAGGTATTCTTTTCTTGTTTTAGCCTGGATGAAGTTTGTTCTTCCAGATATTTCTTTCCTGTTATTTTTTATTCCTCTTCTAATTGAATAAAATCCTGCTGGTATCTCAAAAAAAAAAAAAAAAAACTTTACATTATACAAATAAACTGCCTAAAATAAGCAAATATATAATTTCTAAATAGTTTTTTGTCTTAAATTTTAAATGGTTACTTTTTTTCTAAGTACAGATATACTTTAGCTAAGAAAATAAATAAAAAAATAAGTTTCAAAAAAAAAAAAAACTATATATGCTTTTATAAAATTACTGTAACAATTAAAAAAAGGAAAAAAAAAAAAAAAAAAGGAAGGAAGAGGAACAAGAAATTGGAGAGAGAAGCAATTAGGCAAACGCAAATCCCGTTAAATATATATATATATATATAAAGAAAGAAAGAGGAACGAGAAATTGGAGAGAGAGGGAAAGGGAAAAGGCGTGAAGTAAATGATAAAAAGAAAACGTTGCATCAAAGGGCGGTGAGCTGGAGCACTAGGTGTAAGGAGGATATGAAATGAACCCAATGGAAAAAGAAAAGGAAAAAGGAAAACTGTGAAGAATAATTGCCTAAAAACAATGTCTTATCTTTTACCCACTCAACACATTCAAAGCCTTGATGTCCGCCTCAGATACAGCGCCGCATGCCTCACACGTGTCACCCTCTCCCCCTTACCTCCGTTCTCTTCTCTTCTACTCGTCTTTCTTCCCTCCTTCCTTCCTTCGTTTTAGTTATATTGGAAAGGACAACATCACATGCCTGTTAAAACCCCACGTGACAATCGTGTCAAATGATACCATGTGTATTCATTTATTTTGACAACAAGAGACATTAGCCTCATCCCACGCGCAAGGCTTTTATTTTTTTAGCGGTCTGATTTTGTAGAAAAAAAACTGTGTTTTATTTTATTATCTATACTTTTATTTTAGTGGTCTGATTTTGTAGAAAAAAAAACTGTTTTATTTTATTATATATATATAATTTATATTTTGAAAATATAATTTATAAGTAAATAAATCAATTTGAAAATTAATACAAGAGTGATTCTATTTTTTAGCTAATATTTTAGTGAGAGTTAAAGTTGCATTTTTACGAAGTTGTCTTTTAGTTTTGTCCATACTTAAACATAAGGGTGTATGAACATTTTTGAACTAAAAAATGAGGAATCCAAACAGAGGAAGTTTCTTAAATAATTGTATAGATAAATAAACTGAAACTTACAATTTACAAAATATGTACAATTAATTTTTGGTGTAAACAAGAATTGATGACAAGAAACTTTACTAATCAAATCAACTAGAATTACAATTTGCAATGTGTGTACAACAATATCTTTTAGGCTTCATGTACCCAAAAAATATAATAAGGCTTTTTATCTTTGTTTTTCCAAAATCCTATATTCCTACATAGTACACTTTTTCATACTTTACTGACAAATTGTTTTAACAACAAGAAGTCTGTCAACAACAACAACAACAATAATAATAATAATAATAATTATTATTATTATTATTTATGGACAAATGTGAAACTTGTATAAATTAGATGGTATTTATTAACAAGCACAAGTTACTATTGATGCTGCATTAAATATATTAAAAACGAGCACAATAGGTTACGTTAAATACTTTTAAAGAAATTATACTTTTATGTGCAATAAATATTACCCTTAAAATATACAACAATAGGATGGGATGGTTGATTTTTTCTACATTTCACTGGACTAACCCCGGACATGAGATCAAACCCAAGCTCTCCCTCCGCACGGATGTACATACCACTTAAGTTTTTTTTTTTTTTTTTTTTAATTTAAGAATCACGTACCACAGTCTTAAGTTTGAATAGTTATTTTTATCAACATGTTGACAATGCTAATAGAAGGGCCGATTAAAAAGCCTTTTCCCTCTGGCATGGATGATGATTGAGGCAACCATTTCCTTCCTTCCTTCCTTCCTTCCCTCCTATTCGTAATGCCATTAAGTACCCCAACCATCATAGAACGATGGTGGAGCCAATCAGGTCAGCTTTTGTGATTTCAATCAGTCCCTACATAAGCCATATTCCATTACTTCAAACTAATTAAATAAACATTAGGGTTACTTTTTATTCAAAGGTGTGCTTAGTGCACCATTGTATAATCTTGATGAGTGGCGACTATCCATCTTCTTTAGTGAGTATACATGAGGAGGAGTAATGAGACCTAAATCCTTTACAAAAAGGATTTAGGAATTTGGAAAAGTTAGCCCCACAACCTAGGCAACTTGGGTAGAATTAGAGTATGATATATAATGGACCATGTTCAATAATCCACTTGGTAAGGTATACATCAATTTTAAATATAATGAAAACCATTTGTTAAGATCAAGGACATGAATTCGTCACACTCTTCCAGTCGATTACTCTAGTTGTCAATATTCAATAACACATCGTTTTCAGACTCAAAAAATGCCATGTAGTGTCAAATTGTGTTGGATGGGAAATATCTTTTGTCTAGATATCAAATCCACGAGGTATGTCCAACCTTATGCTAAGCATTATTTAGGACCCAATTTTGTGGCCTTGCTAAATTTGTTGTCCCGAAGTTGATGATTTTGAAGTTTGACCTTGGGTCAGATAATTGGTCTCCTTCAAACTTTAAAAGGGCCTGTAAATAAATTAAACTATTAATAAACAATTCGAGCTTGGCTCAATAAAATGTTTGTTCATATTTTTTTATTAATAAACAAGCCAAATTTGAGTCTTATTTTTAGATTTGTTTGATAAACAAGCTGAGCTCAAGCATTTTTTTTTTTCATGAATAGGCTCGTGAACAATAATGCTCAATAAAAAACAAGTCGAGTTTAGGCTGGTTTATGGACTTGATAATAAGATTAATATGAGCTTGAGTAATAAAATAATACTTTATTAAAATTTTAATTAATTGAGAGTTTGAACCACATGTCTAAATCAAATAGATTTGATAATATGCTTAATATAGGCTTGATAATGCACTTATATTATATCTCAAGCTCAAAAGCTTGATATTGAGCTTAGACTTGGCTTAACTAATGAATCAAGTCAAGTCAAGCGAAGCTCAAGCTTTTGGACTATCTAACAAGTTCAAGCTCAAACTTACTTTGTAGGCTTGGTTCAAACTCAAGTCAAGCTTGAACATTTTATATTTGTTATTGAGCTAAGTTTAAACATTCAATACTTAATAAAACTTAGCTCGTTTACAGCTCTACGACTTTATAATCTCCATGCTGACCCCACACACATTAATATAAAAGACCATCACAGAACCTAATCCATTGTTTTAGATCCAAAAAATAGGAGAAATCATGCGGTGAAGGTTAAAAAAAAAAAAGATTAATCACCATATTCAAGGGATTTTTATTTTATCAAATGAAAAAAAAAAAAAAAAAAAAAGATGAAAGAAATACCACTTGATGTTTATAAGAGAGAGAGAGAGAGATTGCATTTGTCATGGAGCATTATCAAAATATGGTATAAATTTTAATGCACTCTGTTTTTTGGTAGGATGGGGGATGCACATGCACTAAACTTCTAGTATTCACCACGTTCCAAATTCATAATCCAAATAGCTAGAGTTTGAGTTTTATAAAAGATTAAGCACCATATTCAAGGGATTTTGATTTTATCATATGAAAAAAAAAAGATGAAAGAAATACCACTTGATGTTTATATGAGAGAGAGAGAGAGAGAGAGAGAGAGAGAGATTGCATTTGTCATGGAGCATTATCAAAATATGGTATAAATTTTAATGCACTCTGTTTTTTGGTAGGATGGGTGATGCACATACACTAAACTTCAAGTATTCACCACGTTCCAAATTCATAATCCAAATAGCTAGAGTTTGAGTTTTATAAAAGGGGGAAAAAGGTAGCTAGAGTTTAGGAGTGTCAATTGTCAAATATGGCTTTTAAATTAGTTAAGCCTAGGTTGGTTGGCAGTCACTTATTACACATGTAATTAATTGAATGTCAAAAAAGACGCATCCGGCATGTTGCACTTATCTAAGTTCGTGTTTGTATAAGAAAACAACAAAGAAGAACAAAGTGAAACCAAGATTTTTGTTTTCGAGTCAAGAGTCAAGGGCTCAATTGGGACCATTGGTCCAATATGTCTCAGTGAAAGGGAAAGCTCAAGCCAACAATATTAAAGATGTTAGCATGGATGGCTGGCTGTATCTGGATGTTGAGGAACCATGCCATATGTAACCGATCGAGAAAGCGGTCAGATCTTGTGCTTTGAGCAATGGAAAGGAATAAGAAATGCCCACTTGACTTGACACTGTTGGAAATTAGTTATAGGCTTACAGCCCAGTCTGGGTCCCGTAGGTATTATTGCTAAACAAAGAGAAAGTAAGCTTGTCAAATAGGAGTAGTAAAGATTTGAGGTGTTTTATTCTTAAGTAAAGCGGATGAATTGTCATGATCAACCATCCATAAAGTATCTAGAGGAAATAAATCTAAATAAAGTGTAATCCTTAACCATTTGAAGAATCCTTCTAGAGCCCAAAAATACCATCCCATGATGAGCCTATGGAACTATAATCTTACATTACGGTGCTTAGAAATGCTTTCATAAATCATGACTGGGAGCAACTACTCAATCCAAAGACACTACAAGAAAATCGGGCTATTACGGCTGTTTTCAAAACTGCCGCTATATGTCACATATTACAGAGTTTTTTTGAACCGCCCCTTACATGAGAATATTGTGGTGTACCATTAGACGCCAAAATAGATATAGTCTTTTGTGGCACTTTATAGCGGCGGTATAAAAAACTGTCGCAATATATGTGTTTTAGTAGCATTTCTTTTAGTTATAGCGGTGGTATACCGAACTGCCACAATGTATGCCTTTTTGAGGCATGTTTTCTTAGTTATAGTGGCAGTTCTAGTGACCACCGCAATAGACCTTTTAATTGCCTAAACACTTTTTTGGTCCAATTTTTTCCCTATATTTTTTTTTTCCTTTCCTTCACCTAAACCTATCACGTTAGCGTGCAACATTTTCATTTCTTATCCATTTGTCTCCCTCTAAAAATAAAAAAAATAAAAAAAACAAAAAAAAAACACATTCTCTCTCACTCTCAAATCTCTCGTCACTCTTAAAACCCAACGATCGATCTTCCCACCACTGCCACACATCCTCACAGCCATGCATCCTCACTCTCAAAACCTAGCTTGGGTCTCTCTTTATTAGCACTCACCGCCATTGCTTGTCGATTGAAGCCCCAAAAACAGCTGTCAAGGTTTGGACGAAGCCAAATGCTTGGCTTTTGCCATCGACAGCGTTGACGAAGCGAGGTAAAAATTAGTTTTTCTTTTCTTTTTTAATCTCAATGATATTAGAATTTCATTTTTGGGTAATTAGTCTTGTTTTTTTGGAATTGTATTTCTAATACTCGAATTGGGTCTCAGGGAATTTTGCTAATAAATTGTAAATTTGTTTGTGTTATGCTAAATTTACAGAGCTATGTGGGTGTTCTCTGTTTTAATTTTTCAGAATATTAAAAAAATAAAAATAAAAATTAGCAGTAGCAGAAAATAATATAAAAGAGAATTTCTTTTAGGATATAAATTGGATTAGTCAATTTTTGTTTCTTTTCTTGCATTGTCTTAGCAACCAAACACCAAAACCCATTGAGAACAAACCTAGCAAACACCAAAACATCTTAAATCTAAAACACCAAAACCCATTGAAACCAAAACCAAGCAATTAACAAACCCACCCCACGACTCACCACCTAACTGACTACCACTTCCATAACCACGACTCACCACCGAACCTAACTAACCACCACTTCCGCAACCACTAACCATCACCAACATAGAGGGACGAGGTAGAAAGAGAGAGAGACCTATCAAGAGAGAGACCCATTAAAAGAGAGACATTGATTTGAGCAAAAGAGAGAGTGAAGAACCGATCTTTGAGAGAGAGACATTGATCTGAGTGGGAGAGAGAGAGATCCACCAGTTTGAGAGAGAGAAACCGGTCTGAAAAGGAGGAGTTTGAAACATTTGGGTTTGATTTTGAGCAAAATTGAGAGATAGAGAGAGTGGATCGATGAGTGATGAGTAAAGATGGTAGTGCTCGGTCATGGAGTTAGAGAGAGATCTGGTGATGGTGGTGTGGTGAACGAAGATGGCAGTGCTTAGTCATGAAGTTAGAGAAAGATCTGATAGTAGAGAGAGAGAGAGAGGATTGAGAATGTCTTAGAAGAGTTGGAGAACCGGTTTGAGAAGGAGGTTTTGGGGCTGAATTTTTTCTTTGAGTGTGTGATTGTGTGAGAAAATGCTTGAGAAAATGTTATTTTGATTAATTGTTATCGATTTAAGAATATGAGTTATATTTTGGGAAGAACTCAAAGAATATAAACATGTTCTTCCAAAAAAATAATAATAATGAAGGAAAGAAAAAAAATTAATTATCTTATTTTATTTTAAAAACAATTTAGAAATTCAAAAAATTTATTTTTATGTGATTTATTATTTATTTAAATGCTAAAGTGAAATTTTTAATATGCTAAATACGTTTTTTTAATAGCCATGTCAGCATTTAGTGTGTAAACAGTGCACTCAGTTTGCCACGTAAACAATTTCCATTAGTGAGATGATGGTAAGGACCAAAATAGAACACATTTTTCATTTTAGGGACTATAAATGGTAAAATAAAAAAAAATAGGGATTAAAATAGAAATGACCCCAAAATATAGGGACAAAAAGTGTATTTATGCCTTTATTTATTTATTTTTTATCCTTCCCAAACAAAATTTCCCACTCTTTCCCCAAATGTTTTTTTCCCTTCTCGCAAAAAATTTTCCCAAATTTTTTCCCCCTTACATCTTTCAATTCCCACACATTTCTTACACAAAACCCTCTCCTTTTCTCTCTCTCATGCACACACGTTGCACCCTATCTCACACACACACTCGGCACCGTCAATCACTCGCAAACACACCTGTCGAGCAAAGCCTAACCCCAGCATCTGCCGTAATAGGTCTACTGCGGCACTTAAGTGGTGGCACTTCGAAGCGCTACAATAACAGCCGCTGCTAAAGGTCAAATGTGCCTTTAGTAGTGCTTTTTTGGGTTTTAACGGCCTTTTGGAGCGCCACAATAAACCGTATTTCTTGTAGTAGAGTTTATACTAAGAAATCACCTATTAGAGCATTCCATCTTGGAGTGCAAAAACTCTTAAAATGCAACATAGATTACCAAATACACAAAATTATCCTTACATCTGGTGCTTCATCAATGTTCAAATTTTTACAAAATGTGCTATAGTAACATCTAAAAATAGATTAGCACTATAACAAATGCAAATATTTTCCCCACTTATTTTATTCACCCCTCTCTCTCTCTCTCTCTCTCTCTCTCGTCCATTTACAAATGGATTGGGTGGTGTGATGTGGGTCTACAATTCAACATGGGTTGCAATAGTGTGGGTAGCGGCAACGGCGTTGTGGTAGTTGGGTTTTGCGGGTTGCTGGGTTTTGTGTGAGTTACTAATTTGCATGGGTTGCTTGGTTTTTGTGGGGCAGTTATTGGGTTTTGTGGTGGTGAATGTGTGTTAGGGTGGTTGTTTTTGGGTTAAAAAATGAATATTTTAAAAAGTTAATGCAAAATAAAGAATAAAATGAGGGATACATTTTAAAATTGGATAGGTAAAACCGTAAAATAGATAAAATGACTTTTGATAATCTAAAATATTTTTCCCCTTTTGCATTCCTATTGTTCTGTACATCAAATGTGGCAAAAAATGATTTGCAATTTGTGAAAATTTTCTTATTTAACATATCTTATCTAATTCCACTCTTATGGAACAAAACAAAAAAAGTTTTTCATTGTGTTTGACTTGATTTTTTCCATATCAAATACCTTTTTTTTTGATAATTTAGTTTAGATTTTGTTAACTACAAAACATAATACAAAGGGAAAACTATCAAACATAGACCAAGGAGGTTCCATATCAGAGGAACCTCCCACTCATACTCAAACTAAAAGCTTACAAAGAAGCTAACTACTACAACAAACAAAAAAAAAAAAAAAAAAGCCATAGTAGCACAACAGTGTAACAATACACTAACAACCTAGGAAGTATGAACATCATTTGGATTGTCGTGTTCGTGTCCAACATGTATGAGAGATACTAGACACTTTTGAGACACAGCTGCAACCATGTCACACCCCTTTCTTATATATATATAAACCTTGGAAGCACGGACACCTTATTATATATATATATATATAATATGACAGAACACGACCGAGGTGTATTTTGGATTTTGGATTTTGTTATAGTATTATCTATTATTGCTTTTTAAATTGATATCTTAAAATTATTATAAAAAAAAAAATGCTTAACAATATATACAAAGTATAAATATAAATATATTAATAATGAATTAATTTATGTATCTCTACCTACCTTGTACTAATTTTTCAAAAATTGTCCTATTACTGTGTCGTACCTGTGCCATGCTTCCTAGCTAATAGCACACAGCCTCCCATCCATACTCAAACTAAGAATTTATATTGAGCATTTAGCATTGGGCGTGTAAAACCCTCTAGTTGCTATTTTAGAAACTCACTCACTAAAATTTTTATTTTAGCAACCTACTCGCTAAAATTGATCTTTACCAGGTGTGGGTTTAGCAACCATGAACAGTAAATTTTGTGTTTATATAACCTCATGTTCATGGGTTGTAAAGATAATATATATATATATATATACTTTAATCACTTTCTCCCTCTCTTTTGTAAATATTTATCGATTTTTTATATTATTTAATAATATAGTTTCTATTATTTTAATAAATTGTATGTAAAAATAAAATTAAACGTTGAGTGAGAGATGTAAAATAAGATAATAAAATGTTTTAAGAACGTACAATAGATTTTTTTTTTTAGATCTAATGTTAATGCTTAGAGCACTCTCATGAGGTCTCTCAAATGTGTCAAATGCTAAATATTTGGCACATTTGACACACTAAACACAAAAATAAACCTCATCAGGTATGTTAAATGTGCTGAAATTATACAACACGCTAGAGTACGCTCTCATTTTTGAGAGCGTACGGATCCGAATGCCATTTCTATTTATTGTTTTTATATTCATCTTTCTCTCTCCTCTCTCATCACTTTATTCCTTTTTTTTTCTTTTTTCCTCTCCTCTCTCATTCTTCCTCAGACAACCCATCTCTTCTTTCACTCTTTTTCGTTCTCATTGTTGTGGCTTTTCTCTCTTTCTGTTCAGCCTCGCCGATCTTTGCTGCTATGGCTTTTTTTTTTTTTTTTTTTTTTTTTGCAGTGATTTGATTCGTGGGTTCAGAAGTGGGTGGCTTCTCTCTTCCGTTCAGCCTCGCTGCGCCACCTGAGCCGATCTCTGTTGCTGTGGGTTTTATTTTTTTGCAGTGATTTGATGGGTGGGTTCGGCAGTGGGTGGCGACCTCTCTTCCGTTCAGCCTTGCTGCGCCACTGATGCCGATCTCTGTTGCTGTGGGGTTTTTTTTTTTTTTTTTTTTTTTTTTTTTTTTTTTTGCGGTGATTTGATTAGTGGGTTCGGCAGTGGGTGGCTTTTCTCTCTTCCGTTTAGCCTTGCCGCGCCACCTGATGCCGATCTTTGTGTTTTCTGTTGTTGTTTTTGTTTTTTTGTGGTAGTGGTTTTGGTGTCCTGCTGTGGTGGTTCTAGTGTGAGACGGTGGTGGGGTGTTGATGGGTGGGTGGGTCGGCAGTGGATGGGTTAGCGGCCGCAGTGGGTGGGTGTGTGGGATGCGGTTGGATTGTGTTTTTTGTTGTTTTTGTTTTTCTATGGTGGTGGTTTTGGTGCTCTGCTGTGTTATTTCTGGTGTGAGATGGTGGTGGGTAGGATGTGGTTGGGGCGTTGATGGTTGCTGGCAGCGGGGGTGGCCTGTGAGTTGTGGTGGGGGTGGTTGGTTTTTTTATTTTGTATTTTTATATATTGTTGGTTTTTTTTATGTTATTTTAATATTGGAATATATTATTTTAATATATAGAATTGAAAAATAGAAGATCTGATAAATGGTGAATTGTAAAATGATGTGCTAAAATAATAAAATAACTTTTTAATGTGTCAAAATGACATTTTTTATGAGAGAACTGATGGGAATGCTCTTACTTCGCAACTAAGCAACATAACGGTCAAACAAAACCAAAGAAACACTTGCACCAAGCACACTGACTGCACAGAAGAACAGGACTGTCCATTGTCAAATCAGCATGCCTTTTGGATCAATCCCCTAGTTACAGCAAATGGTAGTATTTAATGGTAATTTCCAAATTTTTTTTTGAAACCCATGTGACTTTGACATCCTTAATGGTGCTTCCTTTAATCTGACCTTCAGTCCCAATTCTATTGTTACAATTAACCAACACTAGACAACGAGGAAATTTTTTTTTTTTAGTTATACGCTTTCTATTATTATTATTATTATTATTTTTTTGGGAGGGGGGTTGGGTAAGTGTTATAGGTTTTCTATGAAATAAGCAAAGCATGGCGTTGTGAATTTTTAAGTGCTAGCCGGTTCTTTTGGGTGCTTCGTGGTCTATACTATAACCACGAAGCACCCAAAAGAACCCCGAAACCTAAAAATTGACCAAAATAACCTAGAAATTTAAAAATGATCAAAATAGCCCCTAAATCTAAAAATGACCAAAATACCACATAAACTTAAAAAATGATCGATATACATTTGAAACCTAAAAATTAACTGAAATACTCCTTGAAACCTAAAAAATGACCAAAATACCCCTGAAACCTAAATACGACCAAAATAACCCCTAAACTTTAAAATGACCAAAATATCCTCGAAACCTAAGAAATAACCAAAATACCCCGAAACCTATAAAATGACAAAAAAGTCCCTTAAACCTGTAAGTCGAAAAAAATATACCCTAACCTAAAAAATTACCAAAATCTCCCGTAAAACTAAAAAATGACCAAAATACTCCCTAAACATAAAAAATGACCAAAATGCCCCATAAACCTAAAAAATGACTAAGATGCCCCAAACCCCTATTTTGGTAATTTTAGAGGCTTCGAGTGTATTTTGTTCATCTTACGAGATTAGTTGTATGTTGGTCATTTTAGATATTTTGAGGGGTATTTTGGTTGTTTCATATGTTTAGTGGTATTTTGGTCGTTTTAGAGGTTTTAGGGTATTTTTGGAAATTTCAGAGGTTTCATGTTATTCGTGGCCATTTGAGAGGTTTTGGGTTTATTTGGGTCATTTCAAAGGTTTAGGGGTATTTTAATCACTTTAGAGGTTTGAGGGTATTTTGATCATTTTTTAGGTTTTAGGGGTATTTTGGTCACTTTTTAGGTTTAGAGGGTATTTTGGTCATTTTATAGTTTTAGGGGGGTATTTTGGTCATTTTTAGGTTTCGGGGTTATTTTTGTCAATATTTAGACTTCCGGGGTTATTTTGGTTATTTTTAGGTTCTATGGTTATTTTGGTTATTTTTAGGTTTCTAGGTTATTTTGATCAATTTTTAGGTTTTGGGGTTATTTTGGTCATTTTTTAGGTTTTGGGGGTATTTTGGTTATTTTTTAGGTTTTAGGGTCATTTTAGTTATTTTTTAGGGTTCGAGGTTATTTTGGCCATTTTCTTAGGTTTTGGAGGTATTTTAGTAATTTTTAGGTTTCATGGGTATTTTGGTCATTTTTTGGATTTCAGGGGTATTTTGGTCATTTTTAGGTTTCGGGGTGTTTTGGTCATTTTTTTGGGTTTTAGGAGTATTTTCGTCAGTATTTTGGTCATTTTTTGGGTTTCGAGGGGTATTTTGGTCATTTTTGGGGTTTGGAGGTATTTTGGTAATTTTCTGAGTTTTGGGGGTATTTTGGTCCTTTTTTTTTTTTTTTTTTTGTTTCAGAGGTATTTTGGTCTTTTTTTTTAATTTTTTTAATTTCATGTTTCAGGGGTATTTTGATCATTTTTAGGTTTTGGGGTATTTTGGTCATTTCTTAAGTTTCTGGAGGTATTTTGGTAATTTTTTGAGTTTTGGGAGTATTTTGGTCATTTTGTAAGTTTTAGGGTTATTTTGGTCACTCTAGTGCAGGCCCCGTAGATAGATGTCCTATATAGCCCCTCCTTTCCCGGGTTGGGTCGAAAAAAGAAATGAAAGCTTTAAGGGAAGGAAGCTTGATAGTACACAAAGTGATTAATAAGGTGAGAAGTCAAATATCTCTTTTCTTTCCTCAAGGCAATAGGTAAATCCAGATCAGAATCAACAAAAGGAGGAAGAGAGGACTCGGGGAGCCCATATTCATATTGGAAAGGGTAAGATGCTTTCCTTAGTTCTCCGTCCTTTAGATAAATCACTCCACTTTCTTCTATTCTTTCTTTCATCTTTCCAAAGAAGAGAATCCTCAACTTCGAAAGGGGCACGAGAGCTTCAATCAGCCCTAATTAGTAAGGGGGAGCTAGCTTTAAAAGCGGCAAGGGGCTTCGGCTCTTATTCTAGGTTTAGATGTTATTTTGGTCATTTTTTAGGTTGAGGGGGTATTTTGGTAATTTTAGTAGTTTTGAGGTTGGGTGATTTATAAAAATGGTACTTGAATCATAATTGGGTCTAATTTGATACTCAATTAAAACCTAATAAACATTAGTATTAATTGGGTTAATACCCATTTAACCCAAGTAATAATTAGATAAGCTTAGGTCTCTTTTAAGTGAGACGGTTTGGGTGGACAAATAGGTTTTGGTTGATTTTGCCACCCCTAGTCTATAGCTTCCTTGGTGTATCTTCGTTGTTTTGGTGCAATAAAGTAAAATGTCATTTGGTAAAAAAAAAAAAAAAAAAAAAAACGGATACACTCCAAAATTAACTTGATAAATATGAAAAGGAGTGAATGTAAATACATTTCACAAGACCGGTCAGTCTCCAAATGCCATCTAGTGAGCACAAGATATTGATGCCTGTCCTGTGAGAAAATTGGATGTATATTTTACCTGAAACGGTCCCAGAATTTTATTTGCATTAGGGAAAAGTATTTTTTCCCAAATTGGACCCATTTAAAGGGAATTATTTCAATAAAGTAATTTCTATATTTGCACATAAACTAAAAGCATGAAGACAAGACATGGATAAATTTTAGGCAAAGCAAAATATGCTACTACTAATAACTTGAACCAATTCTATTTACTTCAGCAGCACATCGGCCTTAACTTCAGTTATTGATCAATAGATTACTAGGTAGCTTACACAATGCCCAGAAAAAGAAAAAAGAATTGCGTATAGATGCTGACAGTCTATGGCTTTAACAAATAAATCATCGTAGAAAAAAGGAAATAAAAATAAATAATTTAAACATAACTTACTGCTACAAAAATAAAATTATTTTCTGCATAACTGCTTGGGACATGCTTGGAATCCCTTGAAGCAGCAGACAGAGAGGCGCTGTTGTCCTATTCGGAATCCCTGAGGCTTTCACTTGTCAGCCAGACTTTCTTCTGAATGATAAACACAATGTCATCTCCATCCTGGTCGGAATCTGAACTGGAATCAGCTGTTGCCACTGCTTCCCAGTGCAATGCTGCCAAGTACTTCTTTATGTAATCAATCACTGGTTGTTTGTCACGAAAAATTATGAAACCAGTAGGCCTTAGTATGCGATCCATCTCAATCAGCAAATCTTCAGGACTGCAATCTCTCCTCACTATGTCAGAAACGATAGTCCATGCATGGAGCAGATCATAAGTTCGGGGGTATGTTGAAAAGGCTTGGCACCTGTTGAGACAGATTTTCCAGTATAAGTCAAAATCAACCTCCTCCAAACTTCAGTGGACACAAACTTTTCCAAGAATCTATGGATAAGGTTCTAGGGTGTAAAAGTTGATGGAAAATGAGCAAATATCATCTCCACCAAGCATGTTAGAAATATATGTCAGCAGAGCTGGTAAATTTGAAGAAAATCAGCCATAGGCAATAGCCATCTGCTATTAAATGTTAATTAGCTGGGTGTCATTATTTCTCTCACTCGGGTATCAAAAAGTGCATAAGTTGAACTCCAATCCTTGCCGAGGAAAACTAAGTTCACTAATATAATCACTATAAAGATAATATATATTATAAAAAAAAACAAGGTATTACTTACAGTACAATTTTTTATCATGTTATATTTCAAAAATCAATAGGCATACCAGTTGTGAACAGAGCCTATAAGACCTCTGTCGTATATCAGCTTAAGAGTGTTTGGACCATCTTCAGGAACAACATTCATCACCCAAACATCCTTGTCCTTCAGAGCAGCACCAAATGAACCCATATTTGCCTTCATGTCCATCAAGTTCCTCACAGTGTTTGATGAAATCTTTGGACTCAAGAGATTCCAATAATTCTCAACCCTCCGTTGCCAAACTTCCTACACCAGACACCAGCAATACATAAGCCCAAGCATCGGAAGTTTCTAAGCAGCAAGGAATAACTAACCATGAAAAAAAGTAGATTAAGACCATTCATTACCGTATCCTTTTCAAACATTTCATTTGAATAGCCAAAATCAGCAAGACGAGGAGGAGCAGCAGTCAATCTAGATGGCCAAGGAGCCAATCCACTTCCCTTTACTCTGTGGTCATCTGATAAAACCAGGAAAAATTTTAATTAGCACCAATCAAACCTGCCAACATGTATCAATACAAAATTCTAGGTTCCTTTGATCGATGGGTATTCCATAGCTTGAAGTACAGCCTATACACACCTAGCCTAGCAAATACACCCAAGCATATTTACTACCAAGCATCATGATGATTGTGATAACACCACAGCCAGTAATTCAAGCCCAGCTTTATATTGGCATGTGTCTCTAAACTTAGTACCTATCTATGCTCAACCATAACAAAATCCTAATTGAGTTAATCTAGAAGTACACACATTATTCAACTGAGATATAAGCTATCATAATTATCACTTGAAAAAAAATAGAATTTGGGAAACGACTGTTTGAGAGTTAAGTGTGAACATATCACAAGATAAACAACAAAGAAGCAAAGCAAACTTAAACTAAAATCTATACTTGTCCCAGTGATTTAAACAAAGTATATCAACAATTCAAAATTTAATACCAAAATCATAGTAGTGTATCCTCATGCCAGGTGGCCTACATACTTATGATTTCATCTCTATCTGTTCTTTTAGTTGGATAACTAACTGTGGTAAATTGAAGCTGTTTAAATAAGCTAAATTTACTTACAAAACTCTGTTTTCTACGGGAATGTAAGCCTGCATTCCCAATTGTCTATAAGCAATTTGAGTGTTTCTTTTGTATTAACTCTTATTAACTAAGTGTCATGAAAGCAAGAACAAGTTTTGTTTTAGCATTTAGCCAATGAGAAAATATTATTGTGACAATAGTTTCCAACAGTCAAGAAAACACAGAAATTATGATAAAACACATAAGAAGACACTTACGATCAGAGTATGGCGAGATGCATGCTTCCATTTGCACACCCCAAACTTTATCTGGATCATCATCAGACCGGCAGAGAGGAGGTTGAGTACCAGGTTCTCTTTCCATATAACAGTCATTTGTCAGAGGCTTTTGCCAAATAACTGTTTGGTTCCTCTTTTCAGCTATTCTCCAACACATACGCTCCACAAGGGCACTCATCTCTTTCCATATTCTAAGATCCTCTTCATCCTGAGCATATGCTTCTGGAGATGAATATGCAAAATAGCCTCCTGGTCTGAGCAATCTATCGAGCTCAAGAAGAAGAATTCCATCCCTTTGAAGCCAATCAATCCTACATCGAGAACAGTGAGCAAGTTCAAAAGATCTGCTAGGGTAAGGGAGCCTCTGGGTCCCTAAAACACCAAGATATGCTGGAATTCCTCTTTCTAGGGCAAACTGAATTTGGTTTTGATGCACGTCATTTGGTGCTAATGACATTGTTATGACATCAGACGAAAGAAGATAACCTCCAAAACTTGCAACACCACAGCCAACATCAAGAACTGTTCTTAATCTTCCTTCATTATTTATCTTGTTGTTGGAAAAGTTAAGCATCTGCAAAATTAGGTCACATATAATATTACTACATCATCCTTGAGGCACAAAAATATCAATTAATTGAAAAAAAATAAAAAAATAAAAATCAGACAAACCATTTGCAATGCAGAGCAAGGGAAATATGCACAATTCTATATGGACTAGCAATTCAAGAAATACTTTACAAAAAGCATTCAATAAAGGCCACAAATCTTACATTTGCAATTGAAGCAATATACTTATCAGCTCCATAGTGAAAATGAGTTCCTCCACCAGGAAATACAATCTTTTCACCTTTAACAACCATCCAGTTCTGGTCAGACTTCTCATGTGCAAGGTGAGTATGAGGTATGTTTGCTTTCCAGACTTCATCTCTGCTTTTTGGCCACTTAATTGGTACCTGTAACATCAAATGAGCAATCAGAACATCATTTACTAGAGCAGAGAATGATAATACAATCTTGATTACAACATCATTCTCTAAATAGACTCACCTTGTATCCTGGTGGAGGAGGAATCAAGCAATTGAACCGCCTTTCCGGAAGAGGGCAATGTCTTTCGTAGTGCTCCATTAAAGACAAGTCCAGCTTCAATCTCATTTGGTATATAAGGTTTCTATCTAGGCAAGGAATCAATTCGGAATGCCGATCATCACAAACCTTCAAAAATCAAAAGTACACATATGAACACCATTGACATAGCAAATCAAACCGAAAAGCAAGCCGCGGGGGGCTGAAGACTAAGTATAGCTGTAAAGCACTTACAGGGAAACTCTTTGGTGTGATTTCATCCTCTCCATCTTCCAGCGCAAATCTCATCGAAGACTCATCTTGCTTGCCATCATTATCTTCATCCCCACCCAAGTAAGATGAACCAAGTTTTCTCAAAGATCTGCTGCCATATTCTAGAGCTGATGCACCATGGTTATTAGACCCAAAAATGGATCCATAGTATACATACAGAAAACCAAGGAAGATTGTCACAGCACACACAGAAGTGATTAAACGCTTCTTTTGCACCCCATCAGATCGTCCCCTCGTCATTTATTTTACTTCTCAAGTTCTCCAATCGCAGCTTTTTTCACTTCCACTAATGTATTCAAAGATCACAACATAGATCTCATTTCATGAATTACTCAAAAGACTTATCAGAGGCCTGTAAAAAAATTAAATTACAAAACCAAACAACAATTAGCCAATAAAAATACCATCTTTTAGGAAAACAAATTACACTACTTAATATCTACGCGTATGAACTCTCATAATAAACTAGCACCGACACGTTACCACGAAACACTGTGTCTTAGAAATATAATATTGTTATATTATACTAGTAAAGTTCAACAGCAAGTTGCAAACTTGTTTCTCAATAATTCGATCCCTGGATTGAGCCAAAATCTAAGAACTATGGAAGTGCTTATAAACAATTTAAAAAAAAAAAAAAAAGGCACTGAAGCTAGTTGAGGTTAGTCACACACAAATTGACAACCAAGCAATGAAAATGATTGATCCAAGAAGGAAAGAGATGGAGAGATAGTCTAATACTAAACGCAAATTAAAACGAAGATTTTAGCAAATGTAATTGATTTATCCCAATGTTTCTGTCCCTCAGTGAATTGAAACGCAAGCAATAAAGAAAATGACACTTTCCCTGAGCACAGATCTGGGACAAAGACCAATACAAAAAACTACATTTTTTTTGCATTGAAAAAGCTACATTAGCCAATCCTATAAAAACCCATGAAATCCAAATCATTGCAAACACACCCAGAAACGTTAATTCAATCAGATCCAGCAATAAAACAAGAATTTAACAAAAACCCAGAAACAAAAAAAGTGAAAAAACACAAAAAAAAAAAAAAAAAAAAAGCTTACTGGGTTTGAATCAAAAAACGAAGTGGGTCTGATTTTGGCACCTAAAAAATTGTCCTAGATTTGTACGGGGAGAGATCTGAGTGAAGGGCGGGTGAGATTAACGTTTATAAGAGGAAATAAATGGTGGAGAGAGAAAAAGAAAGAGAAAGGAAAGAGAGATAGATCAGATCTTGAAGTTTTGCCTTATATATTTCCTTTTTAGCGCAGAAGTACTCGGTACTCTGTGAGTCCGGGTTCATTTGCTGTGCGTGTGCGCCTGTGTGTTTTTGTGTCACTGTGTGTGTGGGTTTCGTTTTAACGAGTTTAAACAACTATTTTCGATTTTTAAATAACATTAAAATATTTTTATATATTTTTACCCTATACATATTTTTAAAAAAATTAAAAATTATTATTTAAACAAATATACTAAACAGACTTTAATATCTTTTTGTTTTTTTTTTTTAACACTATTTACACATATTTTTAAAAAATTAAAAATTATTATTTAAACATATATACTAAACAGATTTTAATGTCTTTTTTCTTTTTTTTACACAAAATTTTTATAATTTTTTTTTTTTTTTTTATGAATATGATAATGTTAAATTGCTCTAATGTCTATCAACACCTTTTAGATAATAAAAAAAAAAAAAAAAAAAAACACCTTCTAGTTCCCATTAAAAAGACACCTTCTAGTTGTCAATAAATAATAATTTTTTTAAAAGCCAATAAATATAATTTGACTTAGGTCAAATCACGTTGTGGGATTTTTTTTAGTTACTATTAATAAAGGTGTGAGAGAGTTTCGGGGTTAATACTTTTTGGCTACATGGGGTTAATAGTTGATACTTAATAGATCTGATATGAAAATTACCGGCGATCCAAAATATCTAGTTGATCTAGTGGTAATTACTAATTAGTTAATAATGGGAGACTAATTTATTTTTATTAATTATTAATTAGTTAAGTGATTTTCTTAAATAAATGGTTTGTAGTCTTTCAGATAAGCATGAAGTTAAAAAATACTGTATTACAATAAGTTCAAGGAGTTGAAACTACTACTTAACTAGTAGGAGTATAGTTAGTTTAGACTTTTATTTTCATTAATAAAAGGAAATAGGTGTGTGAACGGAATGAAAACAAGTAGTGGGATATTAGTAGACTGTTTGGTCGGATTAAAGAAAAGAGTTCTTGTAAATTATTATTAACTAATTAGGCTTATTAAATTCGTATAGTGATTATGATACAACATAATATGTGATTGAGAATAGTGATTACTGATTATGATACAACATTCAATAAATAAATAAATAAATTATACAACATTAATGGAAGGAGCCTGCTATTAAACCATTTTACTGTTTGAAAAAATTTAGGATCACAGGAGGAAAAGATAATTCATGGCCTTCTTCCTCTTAAAGTTTCCATGCCAATACGAGTAATGACTTACTTTTTGGGCACTAGATTAATTAACCCATGTTAAGCTATTATGCTACTTTAATTTTGTGGCTTCATTACGAAGAAATAGAAAGAGTTAATGCAGAAATTTTTAAAAAGTGCATTAGGGGATCTTGCACTAATAATTGTGAAAGAAATATAAAAAATTGTGAAGAAATTTTTGGGCACTATCACAGAGCACACGGGTTGAAGATTACCACTTAAAAATATGTGGTCACTGCAGAGTTGCTGGCGAAGTGGTGGAGGACAGGGAGGGCAATCCCTATCATTACTTTTGAAAGTTATTTGACACTCACTCACGTCGGTAAGGTGAAATACCACAATTTCACATAGAGGAGTTCTGCCAGTTTTTGTCTTGGTAAACAAAACAAAAGTCAATATGTGCGAGCATATTGATTTAAACCAACATACATGTCCCATCATCCTTTTATGCTGTCTGTACAGTTTGCCCAAAAAAGAAAAAGTAGATTCATCGTATAAAGCTATCTAGTTTATACGAGTCGGCAACTTTTTGATAGTAATTCTTACTTTACGTTTATAAACAACTTATTTAATTTTTTATTAAAATTTTTTGTTAAAAATATGGTAAATATTTATATCTTGAAAAAATTTGAAAAAATTTAAAAAAAAATTTAAAAATTATACATAAAAACTAAAAGTTAAAGATTAAAGCCAATACCAAACTCATATGGTTTGGAATTAGATTAAAATGCAAATTAAGTTTGGAATAGTTATAAGTTTAATTTCTTATATTCCTAAATTTTGATTTAATTCCTAGTGTTTGACATGAAAATGAATATTTTCATTTTGTCTATTTGCATTAAACATGATCATTATGATCATTGAATGTCATTTAAGCAAAGAACATTCATACCAATCCCATCAATTTAAAATTTAAGCAAAATTTTGTCTAAATCCAACCAAAACATGCGTGTATCAATCTTGCACAATATCCTTGTTACTTGTAGTGAGACACTATCATCACTACATTAAAAATAATTTTTTGTTATTCAAAATCAAAATCAAACTCTCTCTCTCTCTCTCTCTCTCTCTCTCATAATAATCACACCAAATAGGCAGAGTTTCTGTTGGACAAGGCATTGTTTTAATGGTAGTGCAATTTGGTTTTGTGGAGCTGCAATCTAGTCTGCCTCTCTTCATCTCTCTATTCATCAGATCTGGTGTCTTTGGTGTTTTTGGTAGTGGTGGTGTGATCTGGTTCGGTGTGGTGCGATTTGGCGATTCTAGAGGTGTGATATGATGGTTCTAATGGCGATCAGATCTAGTTTTGGCAGTTTTATTTTGATTTTAGTGGTTGTGTGATTTTGGTTCTTTGTGGAAGTTGAATGGATTTTGGCATTTACTAGTTGTGGTTGTGCTGGCCCTGTTGGGCTGTGGCTGTGCTCGGTAGTTATAAAATCTGGGATTAAAAATGTGAATGGGAAGAAACAATATTTAATTCCTATAGTGATAAAGTATTGAGGCTGATGTATGCATATGAAAAAAAAAATAGATAGTTAAATTAGAAAAAAAGTAGAGATTTTTGAGTTAGTTTAGTTAAAAATTTGAGGAAATTGATGTGAAAGCTCTAAATATTGTAACATAACATGTGTTTGTCCAATTAAAATACTCAAATTCAATTAAATTATGTTAGGTCAATTAAAAAGTTAAAAAAAAAAAACTATACAATTAAAATAACTCTTTAATATATATACTATGAGATGGGTTCAAGTTACACCTGATGTAACTCTACAAAAGTTACACCTATTTTAAACCGTAGATTTATAAGAAATCTAATGGTTAGAAAATCACTATAATCAATGTCTTTTTTAAAATTAATTGCTTTTCATATTAGCCAACCTAATTAATTTGAAAAAATATTATATTATTTTCTTTTTAACTTTCTTTCTCTCCCCTAATCAATTCATCCCTAACCTTACACAAAAGCATATTCTCAACTTTCTTGGGCATGGAGGCCGTTGTAGTGGACTTTCAATTGTTAAAGAAGCCATTGATTAGGGATTGTGTAATGACCAAGTCCTGCATATTCAAACAAAACCCTTGTATTATTGCTCTCTTGATTTATCAAAATTAACAAATACTTTTGCTGGGAATCTTTCTCAACATTCCCATTATAGCTTTTGAAAGTCACATCGCTAAATCAATTGCAAAAAAATCAAACCTTTATCATTCACAATTACCTAGGGCTACATCATTAATAGCTCCAATGCTAGGCTTAAATTACAGAAAATCCTGCAACAATGCAATGGTCAGAACTACAGCTAAGCACCACCAGTCTGACGTCTATAGCATTGCTGATTAACATTCTCCACAAATTTCTAACGACAACCAGGCAGATTGATAGTATAAATTTCGTTAAATCTTATATTCTCGAGAAACAAGGATTGTGTTCATAAAAAATAAAAGCCAATTCACTCCAAAGTATACTTTCTTCTAAACAACTTCTTCACGCTAATGATTGGGCATGTTTCACAATCAGAGGATAGTTTTTAGAAGGTATTTACAAGAACACGAGTATCTAGAAGCCATTTGGCTTAACCTTGCATGTTTAGACCCCTAAGGCTAATCAAGTAAAAGACTGCTCAGGCATGAATCTTCTGGCTACTAAATTTTGAACCTAGCTTGATCTCAGTTGTACAGCAGGCAAGCTTGGACGAAGAATTAATTGGCTGAGTTTAGACAATCATTTCAATCCAGTGCATATTTCCATGCCCAAGAACGTTAAGAATATGCTTTTGTGTAAGGTTAGGGATGAATTGATTAGGAGAGAGAAAAAAAGTTAAAAAGAAAATAATATAATATTTTCTCAAATTAATTAGGTTAGCTAATATGGAAAGCAATTAATTTTAAAGATGATATTGATTATAGTGATTTTCTAACCATTAGATTTCTTAGAAATCGACGGTTTAAAAAAGGTGTAACTTTTGTAGAGTTACACTAGGTGTAACTTGAACCCATCTCATATACTATATAATAAAAGTTGAGCTTAGAAGCCGTTGTTGTGTCAAGTAACTTCACCAAATTGCAGATTTATTTTTTAGATATTTAGATTTTAAGAAAAAATATATAATTTTTCTTTTACTATTATTTCTAAGTTGATAAAAATCTTAATTTGATTACAATTCAAATTCTTCATCTAATCTATCTAATCCTTTTTTTTTTTTACGTGTAGTGTCGAAATAAAATTAGATTAACATTATTATTTTTATTTGTTATGATATATTTCTTAAATTAAGGGATAGTATTTAACATAAAAAATTTAATTTAGATCAAATTTTATCATCTAAATTTTAGAATTTTAGTTCTACTTTAACTAAAAGTCTATTTTAAAATTTTTCTAAATTTAAATCTCATCCCATGTTTTCATTGTTTTTACTTTCCTCAAGTTGCAACCTACATAAATCTCATCCCACGTTTTCATTGCTTTTATTTTCCTCAAGTTGCAACCTACATTTTATATATTAATTATTATTAAATAAATAATATTTTATTAGAATATCAAGCTACAAAACTCTTGATTAAGGGATAAGATTTAACAAAAATTATAATCCTACCAGATGTAATCCATATCATAAAATTATAATCATAAACATCTGCCCACTCACACCACGAAAATAGTACAAGAGTATCTATGCATAAGAGGAATTATGGATAGACTTACAATTTTTAAAAACATTAGGCATTAAGAGTTGGAGGCCTTCTTTCAATCAAACTTCTATATGATATATCTCACACCTATATAATATAGGTGTCACCTTGAATGAAATAATAAAACTTCAATCACAATGCTAGGTGAGTAATGAAAGCCTCAACGATGCTAATGGATGTGTGAATTTTATTTTCTTTTCAAGTTAGCCTTTTTTTTAAAGTAGTTTTAATTTTATAATGAGACATATTTTTATATAAAATTTTTATATAAATTTATTGTCAAAGTCATAACTCTTAATAACATGCTTGCGGTTATGAGTGATTCAATTTTTGGCTATGATCTCCAAATTTTAGGTAACATACTACAAGTATTGCAACCATTCTCTATTTTTTCTTATATAATTGGTGTTATTTCTATATAGGTATGGAAGTGGGATAGTACGATGCTTTGGGTTAGAATATTTGCCATTTGGTGCGTCTATCAATGGTTTTGCCCAAAGGGTTTGGATGCTTATTGTGGGTTAGAATATTTGGTGCGTTTATCAATGGTTTTGCCTAAAGGGTTTGGATGCTTATTGTTTGTAGTTTGCATGGGCATAATACTAGTATATAATGTAAAAACGCACCACTTCATTCAAATCTCTTACTTGTTTTGCCACCCACTCCTCCCTCTTCCCCTCCAACATCAGCTCCTTCTCTACAATTTTGAAAACCATCCAACCAGCTGTGAACCAAAGTATATTGTGCTATTCACCAAATACGCAATCTGTGATGTTTACACTAAGTATCGTTCACCAATTGCCCATTTTGTGCCAGTCACAAAATATCCATTCTGTGATTTTCATTTCTAGGCTTGCAGGCACGAGTCCACACGCACTTGCATAACCTCAAAATAGAGGGCTTAGTTTATGTGACCATTAGTGTGTTTCATTAACCTAGTCAACAAAAAAACAAAAGACAAAGAATTCCATTTTCATATCATTTTGTTACTTTGGTAGGCAGATAATGAGAGAAAAATATAAATAGAGACAACCAAAAAAGATTCTTTTTCCTTTAAAAAAAAAAAAAAAAAACATAGGTATCGATACCGTATTTTATCCGGCATCGATTTACATGTAAAAAAAAAACCAAAAAAATTAAAAAAAGGTGCAAAATCATGAATTCAAAAAGCCAAAAGGGTAAAAATAAGTACAACATGTTTGAATGGTGAATCAAAAAGTCACAATGATTGAAAAATCCACTTAATAGCAATTAAGACCAAAAGCTTAATCGTGTATGGTCACAAAGTTGACTTTCTGATCCGATCGTTTGATCATGTTGACATTTGAATCGTCTCATAGGGCATATTTTCCCCTTCAAAACAATAGGTAATGGCCAAATTTAGAGTTAAAATGGATCAGATGTCACCGAAATACCAAAAACCCTAATAAAATTTTCATTTTTTTAAAAGGAAAATTGGCAATTTTTTACCTGACTTCGCACAATAAACTGTACCGACTGGGCAAGAATTGGAATGAGTTGGCTGGACCATCTTGAAGAATAAGGTCTTAGCTAATTTTTATAAAAAATGCTTGACAATATTTGCTCTGGATTGGAAGATATGAATTTTTCAACACTGCATCACCTTCTTTCTAAGCACAATATCTTGACGACTTTAGCTCCAAATTGCTCGAGGCAAAGACCGTTGGAAATAAGACATCCAGAGCTTTCTGTGCATATAAAATTCAAAGAAAATAGAACTCGGAGAGGCCTTAAAACAGCCACACGAAGATTGGACCAGAAATTAGACAAAGACAAAAAATGCTGATGCACAGCTAGTATTAGTATATCCTAATACACTAATGCTAGCCTCCCATTTTCCTCATTCCCCTATAAATACCCCCAAATTTGAGAAAAATCATGGAGAAAAATAGGAAGAAATAGGTAGAGAAAATAGTGAAATAGAGAGAAAAATTGAGGAAAATCAGAAAATAGTAAGAAAATATTGGAAAAATACCTTTAGAAATTCAAAAAAAAAAAAAAAAATTTCTCTCTGCTCTCTCTCTCTAGGAAATCCACACAAAAAGTTCCATCCATTTTTGTTGTAATTTTTGTGGGTAAGGCTATAGGATGGGTTAGTTTCTTAATAACTACACCAATCCCACCCTTTTTATTAACTTGTAATCATCATTCTCCATATATATAAAATCTTTCTTTTATCTTGCTTGTTATTCATATTTGCTTTATTTTCTATGCTCTTGTATATATTGTGTATATATCTCTTTATTTCAATGTTCATATTATTATTGTTGGTTTATATTATTGTGTTTGTTTCCCTAGATGTGTATTGGATCATCTCCTAGACTACGTATGAGAAGTACTTTTATGGGGAAGAAATCTCATCCCACCTAGGCATCTAGGGCTTTTATTATTAACACTTTTATTTTATGTCATCCCATTTATTTCAAGCAATAAATGTCACCCAACAAGCAATAAAGACACACACACACACACACACACACACACACACACATATATACCTATATATATATATATACACACGCTATATCTAGACACCTAAATAATAAAAAGATTTTCTACTATCTCTCTTAAATGGTATTTAAATCTCTATTAGAGCACAATATGAGCATGTCTCATACGAATGGTGGTGGCCTAGAACTTTCATTTCTTTATGAAGAAGAATTCACAAGGCTTAAAAGAGATTAAAATCTATTTAAGAAAAAAAAAAAACCCTTCTTTTAATCGACGTTTACAATATTTCAGCACTTTACTTTCTTGTCATTTAATTTTCTGCACTTTATTATTGTTGTTCCTTTACATTTCTCATTATTGAAGTCGCCATAAAATAAATATGCTTGGGTAAACATTTCCCTACACACTATTCTAAAAAGAATGCTTTTCTTCAAAAACCTTTTCCCACTTCTTTCTTTAAAAATGTACCCATTTAAAAAAAAAAAAAAGGGAGTCTTTTTAAAATGTTTTTCCTTTGTTCTTCTTAAAAGTTTTCAGAACAAAACCTTTTTTTAATGCTTTTTCGTCTCCTTAAAAAAAGGTTTTCAAAATATTAATTTTTTTTTAAAGGGGAGAACCCGAATTAAAAAAAAAAAGTTTTACAAAACTGTTTTTTTTTTTTTTTTCAAAAAAAAAAACTGTCTTTTTTGTTACCAAGTTTTTTATTAACTGTTTTAAAAAAAAAAAAATCTGTTTTCTAAAAAGCTGTTTTAAATATAAAAAAAAAAAAAATCTGTTTTCTAAAAACTGTTTTCAAAATAAAAATCTGTTTTCAATATGAAAAATCTGTTTTCTAGAAACTGTTTTCAAAAAATGTATAACTGTTTTCAAAAACTGTTTTCCAAAATAAAAATCTGTTTTCCAAAACTGTTTTCAAAGCAAAAAAAAAAAAATCTGTTTTTCAAAGAGGGGAATCTTGAAACTTAAAAAAGAATGTTTTCAAAGTTTCTTTTTTTCTTAAAATAAAATGTTTTCAAAAGTGTTTTTCTATATATATACAAAAAGTATGTTTTCAAAAAATGCTTTCTTCAAAAAGATACATGCTTTTCCCATAACTTCTTCAAAAAAAAAAAAAATCTCTTCTAAAAGAAAATGTGTTTTTCTAAAATAATAAAGTTAACGATATAACTTTTTATTTTCTAGCATTTTCTTAGAATAGTAGTAGTTTGAGGATTTGTGTTCAAGGCTCAATCTGTTTATTAGTCTTTGAACACCTTANCCTAACTACGTATGAGAAGTACTTTTATGGGAAGAAATCTCATCCCACCTAGGCATCTAGGGCTTTTATTATTAACACTTTTATTTTATGTCATCCCATTTATTTTCAAGCAATAAACACACACACACACACACACACACACACACACACACACACACACATATATACCTATATATATATATATATACACACGCTATATCTAGACACCTAAATAATAAAAAAGATTTTCTACTATCTCTCTTAAATGGTATTTAAATCTCTATTAGAGCACAATATGAGCATGTCTCATACGAATGGTGGTGGCCTAGAACTTTCATTTCTTTATGAAGAAGAATTCACAAGGCTTAAAAGAGATTAAAATCTATTTAAGAAAAAAAAAAAACCCTTCTTTTAATCGACGTTTACAATATTTCAGCACTTTACTTTCTTGTCATTTAATTTTCTGCACTTTATTATTGTTGTTCCTTTACATTTCTCATTATTGAAGTCGCCATAAAATAAATATGCTTGGGTAAACATTTCCCTACACACTATTCTAAAAAGAATGCTTTTCTTCAAAAACCTTTTCCCACTTCTTTCTTTAAAAATGTACCCATTTAAAAAAAAAAAAAAGGGAGTCTTTTTAAAATGTTTTTCCTTTGTTCTTCTTAAAAGTTTTCAGAAAAAACCTTTTTTTAATGCTTTTTCGTCTCCTTAAAAAAAAGGTTTTCAAAATATTAATTTTTTTTTAAAGGGGAGAACCCGAATTAAAAAAAAAAAAGTTTTACAAAACTGTTTTTTTTTTTTTTTTCAAAAAAAAAAACTGTCTTTTTTGTTACCAAGTTTTTTATTAACTGTTTAAAAAAAAAAAAAATCTGTTTTCTAAAAAGCTGTTTTAAATATAAAAAAAAAAAAAAAATCTGTTTTCTAAAAACTGTTTTCAAAATAAAAATCTGTTTTCAATATGAAAAATCTGTTTTCTAGAAACTGTTTTCAAAAAAATGTATAACTGTTTTCAAAAACTGTTTTCCAAAATAAAAAATCTGTTTTCCAAAACTGTTTTCAAAGCAAAAAAAATAAAAAATCTGTTTTTCAAAGAGGGGAATCTTGAAACTTAAAAAAGAATGTTTTCAAAGTTTCTTTTTTTCTTAAAATAAAATGTTTTCAAAAGTGTTTTTCTATATATATACAAAAAGTATGTTTTCAAAAAATGCTTTCTTCAAAAAGATACATGCTTTTCCCATAACTTCTTCAAAAAAAAAAAAATCTCTTCTAAAAGAAAATGTGTTTTTCTAAAATAATAAAAGTTAACGATATAACTTTTTATTTTCTAGCATTTTCTTAGAATAGTAGTAGTTTGAGGATTTGTGTTCAAGGCTCATTCTGTTTATTAGTCTTTGAACACCTTATAAGCTTACATTGTCCCTAACATTTCTTGGCACTAATGAGTTTTCTTTGTAATCTTTTTGCATGATTAAAATGAGAGAATGATGGATGACAACAATGTGTTACTCTTCCAACCTTCTCTCTTCTTCTTATTTTGTGATTTGTTTTCGTATAGTATTTAGTGTTCACATGCTAGCTATATAATAAATAGACACTTACATGCTATCGTAAAGTATATTTGTATGCTCTCTCACATGTCTTGATTGTATATAATTTGTTGGAGTTAATATTAACATGCTAGCTATATGTAAATATTTACTCACATATATATATGTACATTGTTTGAAAAAACCTTAAAAAAAAATCAAAATGCCAAGTATTCTATTTTTTTAAAACAAAAATTTAACGTTTGGAATAAATTAAAATGAGGTACTATTTTCAGATAGGCGTTATGAGGTGTCTAACACATTTCTCACACGTAACCAAACTTCCGAGTCCAAGATCTTTAGTTCAAAGACTTTTGGTTTACCTTAATTAATGAATCCTTAAAATTTAGTTTAGTTAATTAGATAACTTAAAATAAATTAGACATCTAGGTTACCAATCACATTTTATACAAAACTAATAGTTGGTAATGACTTCTAAAATAAAAATAAGAAAAAGGGACTCATACACACACACTCCCCATTCTAGATAAACAAGCACACAAGAATTACGTCGCCAAGGACTCAATGTGCGACAAAACCCGGAAAATGTGCATCCACAATAGGCAAACAAAGAAAATTTTCCATATTCAATCTTAAATAAGACTTGAGAAATAGATAGATTTACAAACCCCATCACATAATACAAAGGCAAATGCCCTGCCAACAGTGAACATACCCAAGACAATAAACCCTATAAGAATTTCTTTACCTCACTTTTCTCAACAACTAAACAAAGAGTTTGGCTAAATTTTTCACACAAATTCCTCATGTAATATAAAACTAAACATCAAGAACAATAAGACCCATACCAACAAGTCATGGCTTCAGGCTTATGCAAATCTTTTCCCCTCAATCCGTTAATAGATAAACCTCATCTATGTCTTTTGAATCACCATTGATCAGCATCAGAATAGGCTTGCAAGACAAGAGAAAACTGAGTTGAGAAGTGCAGACTTTGGAAAAGAAGAGCCTTTAAGACATCGTACAATGCGCAAGACGACAACATAGTAAGTTGAATGTGGAGCAAAAATGAATTGGTTCATTTGATGGACGATACAGGAGATGTTTAGATGAGCGATTGTGATATAAAGTAGGCTGCCAACCAATTGCCGATAAAGAATAGAATCAGGCTCGTGCAGTGTACGTAGCAAGGGAAATATAGCAATAAAAAGTTATGCAATGTGCATGAAGCGATCTTACTTAATTAAGAGGAGCAGTGAAATGATGGGGAAAATCAAGGGACCTAGTAGTAGTGAGAGGTAGCTCGTTGAGGGTTGTCTGGGTAAATGGCTAGGTGGGTCAAGAGAATGAGCAAGTGTAATAGTAGGAGAGTCGGATATAGACACTACGAGAGAGAGAATGGGAGACTCATTTGGAAAAAGGTTTAAGAAAAAGGAGACAAACATGAGGGACGAAAATAAGAGACCTCAGTGAAGAGATGATGTTCCCTAAAGATGTCTAACATAACTGTTAGTTGCGTGACATGTAATAGTTATGTTGAATCACATAGTGCAAACACAACAGGACATAATAAAAAAGAGATTAAATTCAATAAGGACNACATCAGCAAAAACTGATTTAACAATTGAAGGATATATAGCATACAACAAACAACTTTAGCAATATACATATATATATTACATATATATACATATACACATATATATATATATGAGATTAAATTCAATAAGGACAAGGTGTAAAACCCTTTATTTACACCATCTAATAAACAAATGCCACGTCAGACTTTTTAAAATAGAGCATCAAAGACTAATACATCTGGTAACACCTGATTAAAGCCCAAACCCCATTCATCGTCTCTCTCAGACCTATTCTCTGACCACAAGAACCATTAGCCATGGCTGAGCAACCCTTGCTCATTGCTATCGTCGCTCACCAGTGGTCACATCATTGATCTCTTGTCCATACTGTTCTTTTCTCTCTCTCTCTCTCTCTCCTCTTCTTTGTTCTCACTGCCTCGCTCCTTCACTGGTAACCGCAAGTGCCATGATCGGCAATGCCTTGCTCCTTCACTGGTAATCGCAACTGCCATGAGCGACAGTGAATCTCATCTTATATGAATGAAACTCAAATCTTTAGTGGATTGTTCTAACCTTTGAAATAAATAAATAAATAATTAAAAATAAGTAGAAGAAGAATAAGAAAAATTGAGTTTCAGATTCGTATTTGGAGTGATGGGTATGGGTATAAATCTCAAATCTCAATGTATCTTAGTGTGATTGGGTATGATTTCGTATTTGGAGTATTGTTAATCTAAGTTTTCCTTTTTATTTCATTTGTTTATTACAGATTACTTAGAAGACTTCCATGGAAGTCTTGGACAAAATCATTTTATTTGAGTTTTGTCATATAAAAAAACATTTCAGTTTCAAAAGGTTTGAGGCAACTTCTCCAGTTTGGCGAGGCAGTGTGTTCAGACTTCACACAGCAATAGGTTTTCTTTTTTATTTGCTTGTTTGTTTTTTTAGTAAATATTGAATTATACTGGCTTTTAATGGGTTGTGCAGCGAGGTAGTGTGGCGGCAAATGGAGGTCCAGCAAGGATTGTGGCTGGAGATGCAGGAGCTGAGGAGGGATTGAGATTTTAGGAAAAACGTGAAATAGGTTTTGATTATTTGTTTGTTGAGGTGTTATTAGGTGCATTAGGATGTATTGATTTTACAATGAGTTTAAGTAAAAATCTGATGTAGCATTTACTTATTGGCTGGTGTAAATGAAAAGGTTTACACCCCGTCCTTATTAAATTTAATCTATATATATATATATATGTATATATGTATATATATTACACCTAGTGTAACTCACTTTTTTTAAACCATTAGATTTAAGTAGATCCAATGGTAAAAAAAAAACCCTCATTAATGCTAATATTTTGTCTCTCATTTATTACATTTTATATCTATCTCTAAACCCAAAAAAAGTGTTATATTTGACTCTCTCTCTCTCTACATTTCTCTCACTGTTTATCATAGCAAACCTTGAAGCCTGTTCATCCACAGATTCTTCAATACCCTATGAAATTTCAGATAGAGATTTAGAGCTCTTGTCACTCACAGGACCACTGACATTGCTTGTAGTCACTCCAAAATTAGCACCAAAACTTCCAAAACTCAACTTGGTCCTTTTAGACTCTCCATGGATGCTAAAGTTGGTTGTTGCTACCTGTATTCCTTGAATTGTTAAGTCAGTCCGTATGTAGTCCAAGGTAGATAATTTTTATTCTTATCTAGGGCATGTGTACTTTCAAATAAGAGTTTGTTGATTTGGTTATCGAATCAATTTTTTTATTTTTTATTTAAAAAAAAAAAAAAAAAAAAAACAAAGAGTTTGCTGACCTCCGGATCTAGGAGCATTTTCTAAGCAATTTTAAGATGTCTTTGTTTGAGCTCTAGCTAGCAGCCTTAGTTGTTGAGAACAGTTAGTTACAACTATCTTTGTGTCCAAACAAGAGCCTTAAGGCAATTAGCTTATATGGCAGTTAGCTTATATGGCAATCATTCTTATCTAAATTAGTAACCAGTGTTAGTTTGACACTTGACAAGATACTAATGGTTGTTAGTTGTAGAACAAATTATATAAGTACTCTTGTACTCTCATTTTATAAACAATTTTTGAAGAGATGCGTTCAAGTTACACCTGGTGTAACTCTAAAGAGTTACACATTTTCTAAGCCATTGGATTTAAGTAGATCCAACAGTAAACAAAGACACTCATTAATGATAATATTCTAATTGATCTCATTTATTATTCATTATTTAATACATTTTATACTTATTTCTAAACCAAAAAAAAAATTTATAACACAGCTATTGCTTTTAGTTGCTCTCTTTCTCCACGTTTCTCTCTCTAGAACACTCTCTCTTTTTCTTTCACCTCACTTCATCCACCTCCATGGATAGGTCACCGGTAGCCAAAAAAAAAAAAAGAAAAAGAAAAAAAAAAGACACAGCCGGGAGCTAGTATTTTACTGCATCACTGATCCTGGCAGAAGGATAAGCCCAATTCACTGGTATTCATTAGTTACCTTAAAATCTCATAACACTTGGTTATCATTCATTTATTTGTCATGAACAAGTTCAAAGTAACTCTCTGTGAGGTTCAATATAGAACTGCACAGTCTCAACAACTAAAATTTAAATGTGAACTTTGTACAACTTACATATATTCGGTCTAAATTCTACATATCAGGACAAAGTTTGATTTGAAGGTATCTATACTTTTGTT
Source organism: Quercus suber (assembly GCF_002906115.3). Lineage (NCBI taxonomy): Eukaryota > Viridiplantae > Streptophyta > Magnoliopsida > Fagales > Fagaceae > Quercus > Quercus suber. The sequence goes on from NW_027070354.1 coordinate 183,856, forward strand.
TATACGTATAGACACTAAAAGCAATAGTTGTGTTATAATTTTTTTTGGGTTTAGAAATAAGTATGGAATGTATTAAATAAGGAATAATAAATGAGATCAACTAGAATATTAGCATTAATGAGGGTCTTTTTCGATCGTTAAATCTATTTAAATCCAATGGTTTAAAACATGTGTAACTCTTTAGAGCTACACCAAGTGTAACTTGAACCCATCTCAAGTTACACCTGGTGTAATTCTGAAGAGTTAAACCTTTTTTAAACCATTGGATTTAAGTAGATCCAATGGTAAAAAAAGACCCTCATTAATGCTAATATTTTGATTAAGATCTCATTAATTATCTTTCATTTATTATATTTTATATCTATTTCTAAACCAAAAAAAAAAAAAAAAAGTGTTATATTTGACTCTATCATAGCAAACTTTGAAACCTGTTCATCCACAGATTCTTCAATACCCTGTGAAATTTTAGATGGTGATGTAGAGCTCTTTTCACTCACAGGACCACTGACATAGCTTGTAGTCACTCCAAAATTAGCACCAAAACTTCAAAACTCATCTTGGTTCTTTCAGACTCAAGGACATGGATATGGTTTGGAAGAATAACAAGCTAACGTTGTGGAAGATGTAACTCCTCCAACAAGAAGATTGACAGAAACACATGCCTACAATGGCAATAATTCATTCAAGAGAGAATCAACTAGGCAATAGAGACAGAAAATGTCAAAATCTATAGTTTTCAAGTAGCAAAACACATGTACAATGTTCAGAACACATCAGATAATTATTACAACCATAACTTAGCTTACAAATTAGCAAACTCCTTGTTTAAAAAAAAAAAAAAAAATTGAATGGATAACCAAATCAACAAACTCTTATTTAAAAGTACACGTGCCCTAGATAAGAATAAAAATCATTTGCCCTGCACTACATACGGACTGACTTAACAATTCAAGGAATACAGGCAGCAACAACCAACTTTAGCATATATATATATACATGTACATATACATATATATATATACACACACACACACATATAGATATATATATATATATATATATACACACACACACATATACATATATATATATATATATATTACACCTGGTGTAACTCTAAAGAGTTACACATTTTTAAAACAATTATATTTAAGTAGATCCAACGGTCAAAAAAAGACTCTCACTAATGCTAATATTTTGATTAGGATCTCATTAACTATCTCTCATTTATTATATTTTATATCTATCTATAAACCCAAAAAAAGTGTTATATTTGACTCTCTCTCTACGTTTCTCTCACTATCTATCATAGCAAACCTTGAAGCCTGTTCAGCCATAGATTCTTCAATACCCTGTGAAATTTCAGATAGAGATGTAGAGCTCTTATCACTCATAGGACCACTAACATAGCCTGTAGTCACTCCAAAATCAGCACCAAAACTTCCAAAACTCAACTTGATTCCTTCAGACTCAAGGACATGGATATGGTTTGGAAGAATAACAAGCTGACGTTGTGGAAGATGTAACTCCTCTAGCAAGAAGGTTGACAGAAACACGTCTACAATGGCAATAATTCATTCAAAAGAGAATCAACTAGGCAATAAAGACAAAAAATGTCAAAATCTATAGTTTTCAAGTAGCAAAACACATGTACAATGTTCAGAAAACATCAGATAATTATTACAACCATAACTGAGCTTACAAATCAGCAAACTCTTTGTTTAAAAAATAAAATAAAATGATTAGATAACCAAATCAACAAACTCTTATTTAAAAGTACACATGCCCCAGATAAGAATAAAAATCATCTGCCCCGGACTACATACAAACTGACTTAACAATTGAAGGAATATAGGCATCAACAACCAACTTTAGCATATACATATATATATACATATATATACATATACACATATATATATATATGAGATTAAATTCAATAAGGACAAGGTGTAAAACCCTTTATTTACACCATCTAATAAACAAATGCCACGTCAGACTTTTTAAAATAGAGCATCAAAGACTAATACATCTGGTAACACCTGATTAAAGCCCAAAAACCCCATTCATCGTCTCTCTCAGACCTATTCTCTGACCACAAGAACCATTAGCCATGGCTGAGCAACCCTTGCTCATTGCTATCGTCGCTCACCAGTGGTCACCATCATTGATCTCTTGTCCATACTGTTCTTTTCTCTCTCTCTCTCTCTCTCCTCTTCTTTGTTCTCACTGCCTCGCTCCTTCACTGGTAACCGCAAGTGCCATGATCGGCAATGCCTTGCTCCTTCACTGGTAATCGCAACTGCCATGAGCGACAGTGAATCTCATCTTATATGAATGAAACTCAAATCTTTAGTGGGATTGTTCTAACCTTTGAAATAAATAAATAAATAAATTAAAAATAAGTAGAAGAAGAATAAGAAAAATTGAGTTTCAGATTCGTATTTGGAGTGATGGGTATGGGTATAAATCTCAAATCTCAATGTATCTTAGTGTGATTGGGTATGATTTCGTATTTGGAGTATTGTTAATCTAAGTTTTCCTTTTTATTTCATTTGTTTATTACAGATTACTTAGAAGACTTCCATGGAAGTCTTGGACAAAATCATTTTATTTGAGTTTTGTCATATAAAAAAACATTTCAGTTTCAAAAGGTTTGAGGCAACTTCTCCAGTTTGGCGAGGCAGTGTGTTCAGACTTCACACAGCAATAGGTTTTCTTTTTTATTTGCCTATTTGTTTTTTTAGTAAATATTGAATTATACTGGCTTTTAATGGATTGTCCAGCGAGGTAGTGTGGCGGCAAATGGAGGTCCAGCAAGGATTGTGGCTGGAGATGCAGGAGCTGAGGAGGGATTGAGATTTTAGGAAAAATGTGAAATAGGTTTTGATTATTTGTTTGTTGAGGTGTTATTAGGTGTATCAGGATGTATTAATTTTACGATGAGTTTAAGTAAAATTTGATGTGGCATTTTCTTATTGGCTGGTGTAAATGAAAGGGTTTACACCCCGTCCTTATTAAATTTAATCTCAATCAAAGAATATAGTAAATGCTTAAAAATAAATAATTAAAATTATTTTAAATATTTTGATTTTTTTTAGAAATAAAATTTTAAATGGATTAATATTTTTAAAATTTTTCTAAAAGAGTCTTACCAAAAGCAAACTATCATAATTATTTTAGATATACTTATAGTGAGTCATTGTAAAAACACGTTGTATGATGGCCTAAAATGTGTAAAATAATTCCCATAAAAATGTGTAAAATAAAAGAGCATGTCTCACCAGGTATAACTTTTTTTTTATTTAAATTTTTTAATTTTTTTATACAAGATATAAATTTTATTTTAACTTAAATGTATATATGTGTGAAACTCCCTCTTGCAAACTTAAGCTCTGACTTTTGCCCCTACCTCACAAGAACTTTGTACTTATAGAGTGACCATCACATCAAAAATGTGCAATGGTTCACCCAATATAACTATAACCTATAAGATGTAACTTTTTATTATGATTTCAAATTTGGTAAGGATTGCCACATTAGCTTTTTGCTTGAAATTTAATATATCTGGCCAGACCTAATAACATTTCAATAAACTCCCAATTTGGTTGAATTTTCAGATGGGTATTAAAATTGATTGGGTGTGTTTGTGCTTATTCTTCAATATTTGATAAGGTGATGTGACATATTGGAATTGAAGGGTGTAAAACTTAAGATTGATACCATATTCTTATAGAATTTAATTTCTTTTATTATATACAATATGAAGGAAGTATGTAGTACACCATTTTTGGTATTTCCGTTAACGGTAAAGTCACATAGCAGCAAACAAAACAAAAAATACAACACTCCTACATTTATATTACTGCTTTCTTTTTTTATCGATTTTGAGTCGATATGCACCATGTTTCATAAATCACAAGATTGCTCTTCCAAAACAAAAGAAGAAACCATTAATTTACTGGAGTAGATAGAACCGTTGGATCACAAGAAACAAAAAATAGAAAGCACCAAAGAAAAAGTGGTGTTTTAGTGTTGGGTCTTCAATCGCATTCAAGAGGCCCAGTTAAGTTTGAAATGAAGATGACTAGCTCTAGTGGGAAGAAGCTTCACAAATCGCTAACCGCTATGACCCAGTGGGCTGTCGCTGCAATTTTGGTTACATACGGCCTAGGCTAAGCTTAGATTAAAACTCAAAATCTAACATATTATGTATCCGGGCCAAGACCCAAACCTAGCAGAGTTCCCTATTTTGGATTGCTTTGAGCTGGCCCACTATTCAAATACTCAATGCTATATGTACATGATTTGATTTTCTTTTCCTTTGAAAATCAGTACATGATTTGATGTGATTGCACTTGTTAAGGTCATAATTTATTGTAATTGACTAATTTTTTTAACAAAATGCACTTTGTAATTGAGTAGATCTAAAATGTTTTTAATACTTCAAGAAACATGTTGTTTAAGTTAAGTATTAAAAACATGAAGATTGGTCCAAGAAACAAGTGAAGAAAAACTGTTCATTAAGTCTCGACAGATAGCATCTGTCAAGACTTAATATGACACTCGATTGATAGTTCGATAGCAACTCGATTTATTGAGAATTACAATTTCAGAATTTCCAGATATGAAATTTGGCCCAGTCTTGTGTATTTGTTTAGGGTTTCTTTTCTCATAGTCCTAAACATATATAAGGCTTGTTTTAAGAGCTTTCACACATGGATATAGAGACCAAGAGATTTATTTTCTCTATGTGAAGTTACTACATTTGTACGTCATAGGGTTTTATAACCAAGTACTTCCTGATCTTCATTGTTGATGAAGCGAAGAACTTTGCAGCCAACAACACCCATTCAAATTGCTCGAGTTAGTCACATATTGAGATCCGTGCAAAGGATTAGTCACAAATTGGAGGTTTATGCATCAAAGGAAAGAAGGCTACTACAAGATCAAGTCTAATTGGGTATTGGAGTGAAAGTTCAACTATAGATTGATATTTTGGAATAAACTAGGGTAGTTGGTAAGATTTCTTATACTTGTAATCGCTTGATTGTTGATTAGTAGATTCTTAAGAGTGGTGACTTTAAAATCACCCGGTGGAGTTTTTGTCTTGCGAGGTTTTCTCCATTTGTCAACAAATCACCGTGTTCAATTTATTTTCCGCTGCACTTAGTAATTTTGGTTATTTATTGGTGCCTTCACATTTTGTATGCAATTGAACTTAATTAATCAATTTGAGTAATTGAATTAATTAATCGAGGTTAAGCTATTTTAACCCAACAGCACTCCAAAGGTCAAATGTTGTATAATTAGTCCGTCAATTTGCAAGTTGGCGACAAATTAAAAAAAGAAAAAAGGAAAAGAAGTAAAGGGCTCCTTTCAATTGCAACAACAAAGTCTTTTTTAATTTTTGGATGGAGCAAAGTCTTTACAGTCTTGTAAATTTTAACTCCTAAGTCCTAATAGTAGCTAAGACAAGAAATGCACACTTAATTTAAATAGTGATTTGTACAGCTAATACAGACTGTAAAGTCATTGCATATGTTAAGCTTCTTTGCCATACCACTTAAAACAAAAAGAAAAAAAAAAGGTGTGGGGCATATATATTTTAATTACTTGATCTAAGCTAGAACCGAATTTAATTAATAGTTTTCACTGTTTGATAGATTAAGTGAGGAAGAGGAACAGAAAGTGAATATATAATGCCTAGTGTTCTGGGTTTTCAAACACCGTTTTGGTCTAATGATAATTAATTTACAACAACTAGGTTCACAGACACTGTTTTGGTCCAATGATAATTTGTAACAACTACGGAAAGGAAGTATGTAGACCAAATTCCGTTCATAGAGTATCAAGTACTGTTGATTTGATAAACATTTCTAAAGGCTCATTTGGTAACATTATTCTAATAACATTGTTTAAGTGTTGTGAAAATATGTGTGGGTAAAAAAGTATTATGGAAATACGTGTTATGTTGTTTAAATAATAAAAACTGTTGTTTAAACAACACAACCAAATAGGCCCTTAATCTCACAGTTTATCATTATTTCACGGGTTGATTGAAGAATTTTCGTTTATGATCCTGTTAAGTTGAGGGGATGAAAATATAGCAATGATAGAAATTCATATAACTTCCCTTTGTTTTGTTGAGACAAAATACTCAAAGTACTAATATATTTATTATAATAATATAAATACTCAAATTTTTTATTATAATAATATATTTATTAACAAATTATAATTGTGTTGCCTTTCCTTATTTTCTTTCCTTTTTTGTCTTTGATTTGGATGACTATATATATATATATATATAAATAATTCGATGATTGAAGGTGAAAGGATTTAAACCCTGAATGTTTTCATTAAAAACACTATAAGGTACTAGTAAAGTTACAAAGTTATTTTACTATTCTCTTAGTTTTCAATCATATCAAATGGGTGAAATCCCAATCTCTCTGTATTTTCTTTCCCTCATTTTTTTCATTTTGTCTAAAATTATCCCATCAAATGTACCCTAGACTGTATCATATTCATATCTAATCTAATAGAATGGAAGTTCTAAACCTTTTTAGAACCTGCTGCGCAACATCAGTTTATATACAAGTTTTGTTTCTTCACGTCAACAAAATTTTCATGACCGTAAAAGCTGGTTAAAATACAAATCATATATCACAATTTTATTAGGCTAAATAATACGTATACTAAACAAATTTACATTACAATTTTTTTTTATTAAATTAGATTTGGTATCCTCTAAACACGTATACTAAACAAATTCGCATTACAATTTTTTTTTTTAAATTAAATTAGAGTTGGTATCCTCTAAACAAGTTATGATGTAACTATGAAAGTACTGTAATACCAAAAAAAAAAAAAAAAGGTTTATTGAAGGAGTAGTTAAGTAAACTTATTTTGGTATTAAAAATAGATTAGGGTATGCTTAGTGTAAAGTTGTTATTTACAACTATGTGTTTTTGTTGGTTTATATTTCGTGCCAAATTTGAGTGTAATTTTATTCAATCTTTTGTACCCTATATTGATTGTGGGATTTCATTATAAGGGTTGTGTGTTAGAGAGAGAGTGTGAAGATTCAAACAATTGAAGACTGAAGAGTTTTCGCGGGTAGCTTGCGATTTAGCATCCCGCGAAGTAATTTATGTGCCTTGCACATGCTAGAATACGAAGAGTCAGGCCAGATGGAGACAGCTGTGTCTCGTGAGTATCTCATGGGTAAGGCCTTTCCGCAAGACACCCGCGAGACATTCTGTTCTGCCTGCCTATCTAGTCTGATACACACTTTCTGTGCCTACACTATTTATACACACATTACCCACAAATGTTGAGGAATGCTTCTGAGAGAAAATCCTAGTTAAATACCTTGAGAGTTAGAGATTGTTATATCCACAATCCTCTACACATTTGCTTGTGGAATTTCCTCAACTCCTACATCTCAATTTCTATACTATTGAGAGGTTGATAGCCTAAACATTTACCACACCCTTTCAGAGTATCAAATGAGGTTTTGGTGCTGCTGGGAAGCATTGGAAGAAGCCAAGGATGGCAGATGTAACATAGAGTTTGTTGCGGGATCTGGAGAGTTAAACAAGATACAGTTCCGAGAAGCCTTGTTGGAGTAGGAGTTTGGAGGGCTTAGGTGCATCGGGTAGATTAGGCTTGGAGGATCTCTTGCTAACCTATGTATCTCAACTAATTGTCTAGTGGATCGATTACCACTTGGAGGGTGGCAGAGAAGTTTTTCGCTGAGTTTTTCGGTTTCCTCTTTGATAACACATCGGCGTGTTTGTATCTTTCTTCCCTTATTTTTCATTTTACTGCTGTGTTGCCTTAATTATGGATTAGAGTAGTTTATTTGTTTATTCACTCACTTTTACACTATTTCGCACTTAGTATTAAGTTAGTGTAAAATCAATCGAGCCGTAACCTTTTATTAGGGGTCCAAACAGCTTTTGTGTTTTCAACACATTTTTGAACTTTCATTAGTAATTGTTTTTTCCCCTTATTTTCTGTTTCCAAAACAATTTTCTATTTTTGAGATTAAAAAACTTGTTTAGCAACCTAAAATGGACAGAAAACAAAAACTGTTCTCAAAATTCAATTTGTGAAGGAAATTGAAAATATGTAAAAAGCTGTTTTCAGTTTATAATTTTCAAAAGTTAATGAAAACACGCATTTAATTTAATGAATATGTTCCATTTAATGAGTTAGTATTAGATTTCAAATCCTAGTAACAACATATTTTAGTATTTTCTATTTTTTTCTTCAAAAAACTATTTTTTTTTTTTAATTTCAACTAACCAAATATGTTTTTTATTTAAAAAATACAAGAAAATTGTTTTTTTCATATTCCCCAAAACAAGTTTTTGAAAATAGAAAACAAAAATTGTTACCAAACATAATCTTATATTTCTTAAGGGGTTTTTAGAAAAACTAAGTTAATTAATTGTTATTTTGTTTAAATCTTTGGAAGCGAGATCATCTATATATATATATATATATAGGTAAAACCGAGAGAAAATCAAATTATATTTTAATTAGATTTTCAATTTTGCATCATGTGTCCTATTTAATTTTTAATTTTGTGCAAAGTGAATTATTGAGTGTAAAAATCGAAGTGTACAAATCTAATTAGATTATAAATTGGATTTCAATTGGAATCCAATTTTTCTCCATGTGTCAATTTATGTATTTTTTTCATTTTTGTGGCAAGTAAATTATTGGATGCAAAAACTGAAGAGTCTAAAACTAATTAAATTCTAAATCATATATATATATATATATAAAATTAGAAACCATTACATATTCTAAAAATATATGATTTTAAAAAAGTGTAAACTAATATAATGTATAATTTGAACCTCTTCTAAAATTTTTAATTGTATCCGTGCATATGCACGAGACTACACACTAGATAATTTAAAGGCTTAAAGCATTCATAAGGTAAGAAATTGTTCCTAATATTTTTAATATTCCATAGTCTAGGATTTTGAAATTTGGGGGTTTACAAGATTAGAAGAATTTAAGCCAATTAAGTGTGTATAATCTCATACTTTGATGAATTTTGGGTTTAGGATGTCAACAACACCTATCTTGGAGTAGATTAGTAAGCAAAGTACTTCTAAATGTGATCTTAACATTAAAATTTTGTAAAAATATTTTGTATTTGGATTCTTTAAAAAAACATTAAGTGACCTAATCTAGTTTGTGAAAAAAAGTTGTTGAAAAAAAAATTTGGAAATTAATAAGAGTCCTATAAAGGATAAACCCAATCGCGGGCCACATGATTGGGAGAAATTATGGATCACCTCCTACTAATAAAGCCCAAATTCCCCTAATGGTCCCCTCTTTTAGGAAATGCTATTGGATCCCACTTTGGGCTAAAATTCAGTTCACTTAGAATATTGCCCGTTTGGTTTAGACATGACTTAGTTTTCATAACTCAATACTCAATACTCATAACTCATAACTCTGACTCAAATCTCACCGCTCATAGCCCAAACCCCATTATCACTTAAAAATTCCAAAATTATTGTTTGGTTACAAAACTCAATCACATATCTCAACTTTTAAGTCCACTTTTTGCCAAAATGGTGGAACCCACCCCACTGACACTACACAGGGGTTATGGTTGCTACCTGCGTCAATTTTCTCTTCCATTCTTTCATATTCTCCTAAGTCCATCACCACCATCAATGGTAAACTCAGAACCCACCACTGTTAACACCACCAACGACCACAAAATTAAAAAAAAAAAAAATCTCAACCAAAAGAAAATCCAAACATCAGCTACACCCACAAAAAGAAAAAATTTTCAATCATCAATACCACCACCAACCACACAAACCCACCTCCATCATAGCCCAAGTTTCAAACCAACTACAAACACAGAAAACCCAAACATACCAATATAAAATCTTTAGATTGGTGATCCAAAATTGCCAACCCAAACCCACAAACACAAAAAACCCAAATCCAAACCCAAGAATCCTTAGATCGAAGACCAAAATCACAAAAATGAGGAGTGGGTTTCTGTTTTTGGATATATATTTATGCGTGGATGAACATGGTGAGTGGGTCTGAAGAAGAAAGAAAGAAAGAAAAAGAAAGAAAAACAAAACCAGGAAGAAGAGGAGTTTTTTTTTTTTTTTTCCCGTTGGTGGTGGAGGGGGTATGAAGAAGAAAGAAAGAAGAAGTAGAGAAAAAGCAAAAAGAAAAAAAAAGAATAAAAAAAGAGGAAGCTGATGGAACTCATTAGAAGAAGAAAGAAAGAAAGAAAGAAAAAGAAAGAATGAAGAAGAAGAAGAAAAAAATGTTGTTGGTGGTGGAGTGGGTATGAAGAAGAAAGAAAGAAGAAGTAGAGAAAAAGCAAAAAAAGAAAAAAAGAAAAGAAAAAGAGGAAGCCGATGAAACTCAGTAGAAGAAGAAAGAAAGAAAGAGAAAGGAAAAGATAAAAAAGTGGTACGAAATTGTTACTTGACAGTGACAAGTTAGGAGAATAGGTCCCACAAATTTGATTTTTTTGCCATTTTGCCACTATCACTCATCATCCCTAATTAGAAAACACCAAAAAAAGAAAAAAAAAAGAAAAAGAAAAAGAGGAAGTCGGTGAAACTCAGTAGAAGAAGAAAGAAAGAAAGAAAAAGGAAGAGATAAAAAAGTGGTACGAAATTGTTACTTGACAGTGACAAGTTAGGAGAATAGGTCCCACAAATTTGATTTTTTTACCATTTTGCCACTATTTCTCATCATCCCTAATTTGAAAACATCAAAATTGTGTTTTTAGTTTCCATCATTCAAACTCAAAATTTTGAGTTTTTAAGTGATGGAAACAAACATCCAAAATCAAGCCAAACACAACATCATTTGTGGGACTCATAAGTTTTGGATGATGGGTCATGAAAACTGAGTGATATCACTCAGTTTTTGGACTATCCAAACAAGCTCTCGTTACTAAACAATAGAAACTTTTTTTTTTCTTTTTTTGAGAAACAAACAATTGAAACTTTAAGAGATATGTTTGTGCAGGCACTCTTGAAATTATTAAGTGAAATCTGGTTGAATATTTCTAAGACTAGGGTGAAAAGATAGGATCTAAGGCTATGCGTGGTTATGGGATGGAAAAGAGGGAGGGGATGGAAGAATAGGGGATAGAAAAGATTTTAGTTCTCTCATGATGTTTGGTTGGGAGAATGGAAAAGTAGAGAGATAGAAAACATTTTTTGTTTAGTTGAGAAGAAAAATGAGAAGATTTGTTTGTACAAATTTACCCTCATGTTCCTATTGAATAAAAACCTGAAAAACAAAGAAAAGAATAAAAACCCAAAGTAGATAACCAAAGAAATAAAAGGGTAAAATTACGAATTTAGTCCCTAATGTTTCAATTGTGTTAGTTTGATCCTGAAATTGACACACAATGTAAAGGTTAGGGGCCAAATACATAATTTACTCTAAATTTATTTATAATTTGATAGTTACAAAGAGGGAGGAGAGATTTGAATTTGGATGGCTCTTATAAAAATTCTAGAAGGTGCCAACTAAGGATTTTATTAAAAAATAACCAAATCCCAGTGGATTTTCAAAGGATGAAATCGACTCCAAAAAAGATAAATTGTTATAAACCAAATATGTTTCAAACCTTGCTTAACTAATAATATAGTTTGAGATTTATAGTTATTTTAAAAAAAAATCCTGCCAACTAAACTACAAGATTCTTGGCAATTATTTTTATTTAAAAGCAAAACATTTCCTGCAAAATTCTATATTTCTCTTGTAATATTTTTTGCCACATAACTTCCGCTTGGAAATCAAAACCTGTTACAACTAAAGTAATATTACAGCTACAAACTGTTTTACAACATTTTTATTGGTTTTCGTCTCACTGACATCACTATTTTACTTTCTAATAACCACTTACCACATTAGCATTTTGTAAAAAAAAAAAAAAAAGAAGTTTGCATCTTTAACATTTTCCATAGCAAATGTCAATAACAACCTTTCTTGCAGAATACTCCTTACAAATTAAACACAAGCCATCCAACACAAAACTCTCTATAAATAGGCCAGACCAGTTTGCTAAACCTCTGCATATATAGTTGCCCATAGTGACAACAAAATATACTACTTGGAAATAGAAACATTAGTGGAGGGGGAATGGAATCAGTGAGTAGAACCTTTCAAAAAATAGGCAACGGAGGACCCAATGGGCTGCACACAAGGGAGAGGTGTGAGGACTTTCAGATGCCACTGCACTACCTAGGTACACCCAAGCTGACTATGAGACCATGCCGGAGTGGAAGCTTGATTGTTTGCTTAGAGACTATGGGCTACCAATCATTGGGGATGTTGACCATGAGAGAATGTTTGCAATGGGATCTTTCCTATGGCCTCATTAGAAATTTTCATTTTTAGGGGTTGTGAACTTGTGATGTAAGCTGTTATTATGCATGATTTTGTTATGTACCTTTGAATTTGATGTTATATGGTATTGTGCCAAGTAATTTGGTACGTATTTATAATTTCTAATTGCAGTATGCGTACTATGTTTTGGCCTGTACAAGCTAGTCTAGTATTCCATATTTTCAAGTAATGTTTTGGGGCTTTAAGAGTAAAAGATAGTCCATTCACTATCAAGTTGAAGTATCCATTTGAATATGCAGAGAGACACAAAGTCAGCAGAACCATATTGGAAAAGAATATTGCCACAGGAAACAAATATCAGAGATTCAGAGCACATATGTGATTACCAGGAAACCACAACATTAACTCTGCCATCATTTGTAGTCTTAATGTGCAACTCAATTTCTTAATGACTGTTTGGCCATTTTCAAAAATCAAATTAAAAATTTTGAAGGGTTCAGACAGCTGGATGAATCTTAATTTAAGTAGAAAATTAAAACATTAGAAATTTCCAAGGAAGTTTGCTGAGAAATAATTAATGACATTACCAGGCCAGCTTTATTTGTTCTTTTATATATTGCATCACAATGCATGGCATATTGTTGGGATTTGACATGTAAAATACCATCCAACCAACTTGGAACAAGATGAATTTCTTCATATGTTTCTGTTTCATTATTATGTAAGTCATGTAGCTTCCACAAACATTAGCTTTCAACCAACTAAGAGAGGGCGAGAAGAAGAAAAGAGAGAGGGGGGCGTGGGGAACCAATCTGCGTTAGCCTTGAAATCTAATGAATCTCATCCCAACATGGAGAAGTAAAATTAAAAATGAACTTAACAGATAGCATGAGATGCACTACTAATTAGTGTAAAAAAATTACAAATGTCAAGTATCTAGTAACACAAAATGTCTATGTGAGGCACCATAAGATCAATAACCACAATTACAAACAATGATAAAATAGGAATAGAATCTTAGAAGAAAGAAACAGAAAATTAGACTTGACCAATTTTCAGAGTAATTCACATGTCACAAATTTAGTAGTGGTAGGAAAGCATTTAAAAAAAATATTGCCTTTAATACTATCTTTCAGTAAAATAAATCCAAAGAAGTAGGATCACTCTTAAGAGGACAAATTGAAGATCAAAAAATGCTCATCATAAGCTGTGCATAGAATGCAAACTATTATCTTGATAGGAAAACATAAATAACAAAAAAGAAAATAATATGCATGTTGTAGAGAGAGTATTTTCCACCAACAGCATGTCATGTGCATGATGTAGAGATAGTATTAGCCCTTCGCCTAGTAATTTTGAACTCAGTAATTTCTTAATTCTGATTGGCCTATTTTTAGTCAAATTTAAATTAAATTGAATGGTTTTAGACCCCTTAACACACAACCAGATTGAGTAGCCTAGTTAATTAGCCAAGTTGTTACTTAGTCAAATTAAGCAATTCTAAGTTAAAACAATCAAACAATCATATCAAGAATATAAAGCAGGGGAATAATAAATAACACAAGATATGATCACCCAGGAAAACCAAACCGGTAAAAAACCTGGGGAGGATTTTATCCACCGATCCTCAAGGCAAAACTGAATTCACTATGAAAGAATCAAAGTTCATACAAAAGGACTTACAAGCTCCCCGCTCGACTTCCTAATGCTACCTACCAGTAGAACTTACTGACACGACCCAGTGCAAGGTCTGAATCCACGGACTCCTTCTTTCTTGAATTCTTCAATCAGCTACAAGCACCCACGCTTGATATTCTTTAAACTTCAATGGTAGCAACCGAGTTGATCATCAAGATGTTGAAGTAATCTCTATCTTGAAAACCCTAAGCTTTGTGTAAAGGAAAGCTCCTCTAGATCTCACAAGAGATTTACACAAAACAGCAATGTATGAGCAACAATACAACTGGAGCAACTCTAAAAACGTGGCTAGGGTTTTTCCTTATATACCTACGGCAAAAACATGAAACCCTAAACGTTTAATGAGTTAGGACTGAGTTGGAAAAACTGTAGAAAATGCAATCTGGTTGACTTTCGATCGATCGAGTCTATTCTTCGATCGATCGAGCCAGACCGAAATGCCCCAATGCATCTACAGTCTCTCGATTCCAACTTTACAATAATTAATCAACTTTGAGCAAGCTTAAACAAGACTAAACATATTGTTTTGATCATGGTTTGCCAATATTAAAAATTAGAGTTCTAAATACATAAATTCCTAAACCTTTAGAACTTAACATATATGATGTGTAATGATCCTATTGGCTGAGGGTAGGGTTTATGGTGAGGTTGAATGCACCAAATTTAATCAAAGTCAAAACATTTATTGATTCTTGACATAATAGGAAAAAATTGTAGGGAAGGTTTTGTTTTTAACTAGAAATAATTGTCAAAAATCTTATAGTTCAATTGGTACATTCTAGAATTTCTATAAGAGCCGTCCAAATTCAAATTCCTTCTCCCTCATTGTAACCATCGAATTCTAAATAATTATAGGTTCCTAACTTTTATATTGTGTGTCAACTTAGTCTCTAATGTTTTAATTGTGTTAATTTGGTTCTTAACCTTTTGGTATTGTGTCAAAATAGTTCATAACATTAAGTGATGGATGAAAAATATAGACGTGACTAACAGCTAAACTAAAAAATTATTTTTATGCCACATCATCAGATTACATGTTTACGGCTACATGGAATAAAAAAATTAAGGTGGAAATACTATTTTCATCCCTACATTTTCACTCCATTTCCACTTAGGTCTTGTAAGAGACTGCAAAAATTTGGGGTGCTCTCAAAAAAGAGATTTGGGTGCTTGTAAAGGCACCTTTTTTTTTGGGTAAGTGGTGTGGAGTCGCCACTTATTTTTTATACAAAAAAAAAAAAAATACAAATTACATGATCAAAATACTTCATTGTCATTGATTGAATAAAGAAAAGTACTTTGGTAAATTAACCTTACAAGGCTTTAGGTCCTAGTTACAATCTACCAAAATTAAAAAGACAAAATACTAATCTGCCTATCCGAAAATCATAAGCTCAGGGGCTAGGTTACGGAATGGGAAGGTGTTAGACACCCATTCTGCCTAGACAGAATTTGGTCTTCTAGACTCTAATGACCAATATACCATTTTTGCATAATGTTGAATGATATGTTGAACATACTTCAAAAAAAAAAAAAAATGATATGTTGAACACACATGACATACACTTGACAAAATTAATTTAAATAAATTTGCCTTATGGATGTGTCCTCTTTCAAGAAAATTCAGATCTATTTTGTGAATAAAAAAATTGGATTTGTAAAGAAAATTAGATATGTTTTTATGTAAAAGAAAGAATAAGATTTTTGTTAAAAAGCATCAGATTTGTTTTGTGTAAAGTTAAAAAAGGGTGATTTTATCAAGAAAAATCAGATCCTTTTTTTTTTTTTTTTTAATGTAAAAGAAATTAAAAAAAAAAAAAAAAAAAAAAGACAAGACTTTAACCTAACTTTCAATTCCTTCTTTTAATTTTCAAACTTTGCAATTTTGTAACAAAGAAAATTTTTTCTAAAAAAATCTGATCTATATTTAATGAAAATACATATTAGTTTTTGTGTTAAAAAAATTAGATCTAAAAAATACAGATCAGTTTTTGTGTTAAAAAGAACTAGATAAGAAAAATACAGATCAGTTTTTGTTTAAAAAAAAAAAATCAAATATGAAAAATATAGATCATTTTTTGTGTTAAAAAGAATCAGATCTGAAAATATAGATCAGTTTTTGAGTCTTTTAAAAAATCAGATCTGAAAAATACAAATCAGTTTTTGCTTTTAAAAAAATTAGATTTGAAAAATATAGATCGGTTTTTTATGTTTAGAAAAAAAAAAAGAAGAATTTTGTTAGCCATTGCAGATTTTAAAACTTAAGAAAAAGAATTACAATAAACAAACACCTAAGCACATGTTAAAGAAAATTCTAGCAACGTATTTAAGCATGGTAACCATAGCAAGAACAGAACATAATAAAGACATGCTAAACATATTCATGCATCAAACAATAAACAAAATTAATGAAAGAAGAAAAGAAAGAAGAAAAACAGAATACCTCTTGCAAGAGCGTGCTCTTCTAATGAAAGAATATTTTAGGATTCAAAGAAATTTGTACACCTTTTTGAAGCCTAAAATACTTTACTTACAAAAAAGAAGTTCCTAAAGCAAAAGCCTTCAGAACATTTTTAACGTAAGGGGAATTAAAAAGTTAGAAGAGAAGAACCCCTACTCTTGATTTGTTTCCTTTATTTATAGAGGTTGGGATGCTTCGAAAAATTAGCTGAATGATCAGATACGAATTGAAATGCGTCCTTATCTCTAAAAAATCGAAAAAGATAGGCTTTATCTCAATCAAGGAGTCCTCAGGCCAAGCCACGAATTTGGGCCAATCGGCACTCTAAGAGTGCCGAATGGCCCTTTTGGGTGCCGAGCTCACGTTTGAGTTTTGGTCCAATTTGGACTCATTTTTTGAGGACTTTTGAGTCGAGAATTGTACTTAGACACATTTTTAATCTGTATTCTAAAAATTAATCCATTTTTCTGGATATTCAAGTCTTTAAAGTGATAATTATCTTGTAGATAAATATTCCAAAAAGTGTTGATTATCCACAACCTCTTTGTTATCTGATTATCCACTTTATTCCCAAGCAAGCAGGCTTACTTTTGACACTAACCACCAACCAATCACAAAATTATTTAATGAATTTTAATTTTTTAGCCAATCAAAATTAATTTAAATTAATTATGCGTGGTCGGTTCCACCCAAACAAAATGCATGCAGACCATGCAAACTTGATCATGTGAAATCTTTCAATCCGACGGCCCGATTTGGAAATTGGACATACTATCGCGACTGTTAGAACCTCGAGATCATTTTTATGATATGAAATGAATGAATTAATGCATGTAATGCAACTCTAAATTTTGGTTATATGAATGGTCACTCTAGCCATCTTCCTTGATTAAATTATGGGTGCAAAATCGAGTGCTTACAAAATGCCCTTCATTGACTGAGCCTGCAAAGCGAATGTCAATGTAAAACAAAGACACTGATTTTAGTAGCCATGATTTAATTTAGGTTGAATTTTCAAAGATTACCTAAACCTAGAACCTAAAACCTTAGGAACATAGAACTACTGTTTTGCTGTTTTGACAAAATGAAAATTGGGAATACTTGACCTACTTGATAACTGATCAAAATGAATCTTGAAATCTGAGGTGACTAAGAGGCTTCTCTATCTCAGTCTGAATTTGGGGTGGATTGAGAGGATTCTCTATCTCAATCTGCATGTAGGGGTCGATTAAGGGCTTCTCTACCTCGATCTGAATAGAAGGTAACCAAGGGGCTTCTTTACCTTAGAACCTAGGATGATTAAGAGGCTTCTCTCTCTCAATCTTGAATTACGGTGACCATGGGGCTTTTCTACCTCGATCTGAATGAAAGGTAACTAAGGGGCTTCTCTACCTTGGAACTTGGGGCAATTGAAAAGCTTCTTTATCTCAATCTTGAATTGTGACGACCAATGGGCTTCTCTACCTCGATCTGAATGGAAGGTAACCAAGGGACTTCTCTACCTCGAAACCTGGGGCGATTGAGAGGCTTCTCTATCTCAATCTTGAATTGTGATGACCAAGGGGCTTCTTTACCTCGATTTGAATGGAAGGTAACCAATGGGCTTCTCTACCTCGGAACCTGGGGTGATTGAGAGGCTTTTCTATATCAATCTTGAATTATGACGACCAAGGGGCTTCTTTACCTCGATCTGAATGGAAGGTAACCAAGGGGCTTCTTTACCTCGGAACTTGGGGCGATTGAGAAGCTTTTCTATCGCAATATTGAATTGTGATGACTAAGGGGCTTCTTTACCTTGGAACTTGGGGCGATTGAGAGGCTTCTCTATCTTAATCTTGAATTATGGCAACCAATGGGTTTCTCTACCTCGATCTGAATGGAAGGTAACCAAGGGGCTTCTCTACCTCGGAACCTAGGATGATTGAGAGGCTTCTCTATCTCAATCTTGAATTCTGGCAACCAAAGGGCTTCTCTACCTCGATCTGAATGGAAGGTAACCAAGGGGCTTCTCTATCTCAACCTTGAATTGCGGCAACCAAGGGGCTTCTTTACCTCGATCTTGAATGGAAGGTAACTAATGAGCTTCTCTACCTTGGAACCTAGGGTTTCACCTGCAAAAGATTAAAATTTGGAATTAGACTTTTAATGATGAGTGCTTTGTTGTTCCGTTGTTTTGAGATGTATGATCTTCCTTTCCCTTTTCTTGATTTGAATTTCCCTTTCTAGAAAGAAAACTTTGATTGATTTTTGTAGTCCTTTGAAATTTTTTTTTTCTTCTTTGACATTTGAAACTTGAAATTTGAAATTTGCAGTTTGAAATTTGGAATTTGAAACTTCCTTTTTGAAAAATGGTACCCTTTGTTCTTGATCATTTTTGAAAATTTATTTTCTTCTTGCTTCAAAATGGAATTTCTCTTGAAATTGATGTCAACTGTTTTTGAAAATCTTTGAAAAGTTTTTTCCTTTTTATTTTTCTCTTTTCTAAAAAAAAAATCAAAACAAAAAATTTTCTCAATTTTTTTTTGGAATTTTTTTTGGCTCTAAGTTTTGCCTAGATTGCCTTTTTGGGTTTTCAGCCTAGCGAGTTTTTTTTTTTTTTTTACAATATCACAAACTACATATATTGCCAAATTTCATGAGTCGTCAACATTGTCCAAGTTACACCATGCCAAATATCTCAACAAATCAAAAATTCCCCAAGGCCAAGATTACAACATGATTAACCATACAATATGCAAAATTTCAACAAGAGCAATTAACAACCAAATGACAATGCCTCAACACCAACTTTCAATAAAACAAGAGATCAAAAAATTTCCCAACAAAGAAATCAAAAAAAATAAAGCTCATCTTAAAGTCCATTTTGGAGTGTGGAGTGGGTCTTAGGGTCTTAGAGGAGCCCTTCTTCCTCATTCCATTCAAGTGATGGGTGATATTTTTTTCCATTAAAAGTGAGAAAAGATGGTCCCTTGGAAGATGCCATTATCAATGCAAAATATGGAGGTTTTGGAGATAGGTTTCAAAAAATGGGTTTGTAGCAAAAGTGGTCAAGAACACAAAGATCTGGAAAAAAAAATGTTGAGGGAGATGAATGAAAGCAAGTTGAGAAGCTTGGGAAGTGATTTCTAGAGAAGAAATGGTGTAATGAGGGAGAAAATGCAAGTTGGTGAAGTGTGTGAATAGTGACAATGGAGGAAGAGAGAAGAGTGAAGAAAAGATGAAGAGTTCATCAAGTTTAGAAAAGAGAGTTCATCAAAGAAAAGGGATAGTTTACCCCATCAAGCTAGGAATGAAGAAAAAAAATCCATTAAGGAGAGATAAGATTTTGAGAAAACATCAAACTGTGAGAAAAAAGAGAAGGCCATCAAGCTAGAAAAGACTTCAATAAAAGAAAAAGAGAGAGAAGTGAATGCAAGAATTTTCATCAAGTTGTGAGAGAATACTAATTCATCAAAAGAGACAAGAGACATGAGATTTCATGAAAGATCATTTAAGTTGAGAAGGATGAGCAAAAATGAAGATTCATCAAGAGAAAAATCTAATCAAATTAAGGAAGATGAGGAAAAGAAGAAGTAAGATACATTTCCCAAAAAAAAAAAATGTGTTCAGTCAAATCAAGAAAAATGAAAGTGCATTAGAAAGGATAAGAAAAATGTAAATTCATCCAAGAAAGATGAAAGTTCGTCAAATTGAAAGAACCCAAAAAAAAAATACAGTTGAGTAAAAGCCAATATAATTCCAA